>NC_142009.1:188834603-188939603 GCF_049901735.1 Notechis scutatus | reverse complement strand
AGGATGCCTTGCAGGGTCCCAAAGACTCATTTCTGGTGGAGCTTGGGGGAAAGAAAGAAAGACTTTTGTTGCAAACTCAATTTCATTGAGGGCTGCATCAGGATTGTGTTTGACCTCTGGGGGTTGTGGGGTCCTGGCCAGCTCAACGTCACTTGTGTCGAAGGCGCCTGTGGTGGCCCAAATGCTTTGCCAGTGAAAACGAGCTCCCGAGCTCTGTTTCTGGCTGCAACCACTTCCTGCAACCCTCTGCCAGCAAAAACGGAACTTGGGAGAGGCATGTGCAGCCCTCACAAGCTCCATTTTTGCTGGCAGAGGCACCGCTGGTGGGTCCTTTGCTGTTTCCAGTATGGCCCCTCAGGCCAGATCTAAGCAACCCGCAGGCCAGTTCAGGCTCACAGGCCTTGAGTTTGACACCCCTGATCATTCTAAAGTATATAAATATATTTTTCCAGCAGGGTCATCCAAGGTATCCCAGCTGCCTAACTAAAGCAATGATTATTCTACTGCATCAAGGGGAATCAGAAATCAACACCTTTCCTTTCTCCCCCCCCCCCCTTTTCTTACACTTTCCCCTTTCCTTTCCCGTTTCCTATCTTCCCTACTATTTTCCTTTGCGTTCTTGTATTTTATATTATAAATTAATAAAAAAGAATTGTAGATTCTTTTTTGTGCAAGGAGATAGCTAGAACTTATTTGAAAAATATCGGAAATTTGAATCTATCCTTATTTACCAAATTGATGCTGGTATGTGTTAGCTGTTGCCAATTTCTGAATTATTTTAGAAAGAGAACCAAGGAAGAGAATTTTTGATTAATCAGATCCATTTTTCTAGAATTGTTTGTGATTTACATTTCCAGATTGTTTTCTCCTCTGTCCTTCTTGCCTTTAAATTTTGATTTTACATTATTATAGCTAGTGTCTGTCTGTCTATGTATGTATGTATGTATGTATGTATGTATGTATGGTATATGATATACACATGTATATCATATACAAAACAAAATATGCAAAAAATAAATAAGAAACAAAGAAGCAAGTTAACATTTTTGTACTTAGCAAAAGTTTAGATCTATTGAATTTACATCTAAGACATTGTAAGCTAACACACTACAAATAAATAAGTCTATGTGAAAACAAAGAGCATTAATATTCATGCCATCCAAAGTCCCACTGCAATTTGCCATAAAATTGTAATAGCTCTCACAAAGGCAACTGAAAGCCATCGTGAAATATACCAAACTGCTCCAAGCCTGGTAATGATCATCAGACATTTGCAAGCCAAACAACACACTCCAAGTTCCTCAGAATGTTCAATATTGCAATGAAAAACTCCAATTGTAGTTCAAATATGTCTTCACTCTAAGTGTATTGGATCATTTACCTTAACAATGTGAACGTGTTCTCATTATCATGCTCAACTTGATTAGTGTATAGTCTAACATTTAAAAGTGCACTTCAGATGGAAGAATGTATGAATGCATGATTGGTTTCTAATAAATTGAGCAACCTCTTTAATGAACTGTGAGGGATCTTACCAGAACCGGTGTACAGGCACAGAGAAAAGGGACATTTTATACACACGCACACACACACACAAACACCCGCCACACCATTTTTGGTGTCCTGTGTTCTCCATTGTCTAACGTTGAACTAACTTCTTTGGATACTAGAAAGCAAAGAATCTACAATAGGTTTCCATACAGTACTGAGAATTGGAGGAAGGATATATATTTAAAAAGATAAATTTATCTGTCAACATTCTAGTGTTGTATCTATCACCTATACAACTCTGCAGAGCTATGTAGGCAATAGACACAACAATAGAAAGTTGATGATTTAAATGCATTTATTTCAAATATTTTACCACAGAAAAATATTTTCTACTTAAAAGAAAAATTATCCTATGTTGGTCTATGTCCTCTCTGCCTATATTTTAATACATAATAAAAGCACTTCACCCCTAAACCAAGACAAAGCAAAAAAAGTTATATGCTTAGAAAACTGTAGAAAACCCCAACATTCAGAGAAGCCACCTCTTTATGCAATGTTCTCACAGCACCCAAAATATTTATTATGATATCAGTTGGGTGGCCTCAGTTTGACTGCTCTGCAGGTGGATAGATTTTAACTCTCAGAATTATCAGCTAGTTGGCAAAATCTGGATTATTGTACAGAGTCTCAAGATTTCTGAAAGTTTAGTTTAGTTTACTTTAGCTTATTGTCACTGCACCTCATACAACGAAATTAAATGACATCTTCAGTGTACATTATAACTATAAAAATAAAACACAAACACACATCCTTAGCATTCTATACAATTGAATGGAAAACCCCTGATATTGGATTAATATTGCACTATACAGTAGAATTCAATATAATTACTGCTCTGGAATAGAAGCTGTTTTCCAGCCTATTTGTCCTTGTTTATACTCAAAAAAATAAAGGGAACACAAAAATAAGACATCCTAGATCTGAATGAATGAAATATTCTTATTAAATACTTTGTTCATTACATAGTTGAATGTGCTGACAAAAATCACACAAAAATTATCAATGGAAATCAAATTTAGCAACCCATGGAGGTCTGGATTTGGAGTTACACTCAAAATTAAAGTGGAAAAAAACACAACAGGCTGATCCAACTTTGATGTAATGTCCTTAAAACAAGTCAAAATGAGGCTCAGTAGTGTGTGTGGCCTCCACGTGCCTGTATGACCTCCCTACAATGCCTGGGCATGCTCCTGATGAGGTGGTGGATGGTCTCCTTAGGGATCTCCTCCCACACCTGGATTAAAGCATCCCCCAACTCCTGGACAGTCTGTGGTGCAACGTGGCGTTAGTGGATGGAGCGAGACACAATATCCCAGATGTGCTCAATTGGCTTCAGGTCTGGGGAACGGGCGGGCCAGTCCATAGCATCAATGCCTTCATCTTGCAGGAACTGCTGACACACTCCAGCCACATGAGGTCTAGCATTGTCTTGCAATAGGAGGAACCCAGGGCCAACCGCACCAGCATATGGTCTCACAAGGGGTCTGAGGATCTCATCTCGGTACCTAATGGCAGTCAGGCTACCTCTGGCGAGCACATGGAGGGCTGTGCGGCCCTCTAAAGAAATGCCACCCCACACCATTACTGACCCACTGCCAAACCGGTCATGCTGGAGGATGTTGCAAGCAGCAGAATGTTCTCCACAGCATCTCCAGACCCTGTCATGTCTGTCACATGTGCTCAGTGTGAACTTGCTTTCATCTGTGAAGAGCACAGGGCACCAGTGGCGAATTTGCCAATCTTGGTGTTCTCTGGCAAATGTTAAACATCTTGCACAGTGTTGGGCTGTAAGCACAGCCCCCACCTGTGGATGTCGGGCCCTCATACCACCCTCATGGAGTTTGTTTCTGACCATTTGAGCAGCCACATGCACATTTGTGGCCCGCTGGAGGTCATTTTGCAGGGCTCTGGCAGGGCTCCTCCTGTCCCTCCTTGCACAAAGGCGGAGGTAGCAGTCCTGATGCTGGGTTGTTGCCCTCCTATGGCCTCCTCCACGTCTCCTGATGTATTGGCCTGTCTCCTGGTAGCGCCTCCATGTTCTGGACACTACGCTGACAGACACAGCAAACCTTCTTGCCACAGCTTGCATTGATGTGCCATCCTGGATCAGCTGCACTATCTGAGCCACTTGTGTGAGTTGTAGACTCCGTCTCGTGCTACCACTAGAGTGAAAGCACTGCCAGCATTCAAAAGTGACCAAACCATCAGCCAGAAAGCATAGGAACTGAGAAATGGTCTGTGGTCACCACCTGCAGAACCACTCCTTGATTGGGGATGTCTTGCTAACTGCCTATGTTTTCCACCTGTTGTCTATTCCATTTGCACAACAACATGTGAAATTGATTGTCAATCAGTGTTGCTACCTAAGTGGACAGTTTGATTTCACAGAAGTGTGATTGACTTGGAGTTACATTATGTTGTTTAGGTGTTCCCTTTATTTTTTTGAGCAGTGTATTATCCTGTACCGTCTGCCAGATGGTAACAGTTCAAAAGAAAGGGTACCCAAGACAAGATGGATCTTTAAGAATGTTTTGAATTTTCTTAAGGCTGCTGGAGCTATAAAGCTCCTCCAAAGAGGGAAGAGGGCAACCAATCATCCTCTGGGCAATGATGTTAACCCTCTGGAGCGCTGTCCTATCTGCCCCTGTTCAATTGATAAACCTATACATTTGCCAGATGTACCTACTGTATCTATCATAGCATGCCACTCTTCACATCCATGAATTCAAGACCTTCAAAGTAACCACAGGTGTTTCTTCTGCACAACCCAAATATTTGAGCATTCTGAGGACCAGATATACCCTGGGTAGGAGTGGGATTCAAATTTTGTACCAACTGATTCTGTGGGTGTGACTAGGTGGGCATGACTAGGTGGGTGTGGCCATGTGAATGGGTAGGCGTAGCTTCTAACTTTTGGCAAACCCCCCCCCCCATTTTTTGGGCTTCTGGGCCTCAGGGAAGGCTCCCGGGGAGGCGTTTTTGCTCCCAGGAAGCTTCCCTGGGGCTCAGGAAGGAAAAAATAACTGAGCATGGGGGGGCATGCAGCAACCTCCTGCACTCCATTTTGGGGCCTCCTGTGCCTCAGGGGAGCCTCCTGGGGGGGGTGTTTTTGCTCCCAGGAGGCTTCCCTGGGGCTCAGGAAGGAAAAAAATGGAGGGGGTGGGGGGTTCCATTTTTCCCCTTCCTGGGCCTCAGGGAAGCCTCCTGGGTGAAGCAGTAAGTAAGCGAGGGGAATCCCGGCACAGCTGATCATCGGGAGGGAAAAAATACCTTAAGGAGTGATTGGACGGGAAGAAGGCAGTCAGCTCAGGCATATGCGCAATGTTGTACATGCATAATAAGGACTGACTGGGTGGGGAAGGGAGGGCAGAGAGGGGTGGGGCCAGCCAGGGACATGATTTGTCGGTTCTCTGAACTGCGCAGAATCATAACAACCAGTTCTATAGAACCGGTTCGAACCGGTAGAATCCCACCCCTGATGGCTGAGGAGGTTCCTTTCAAGAAGCAAGTCAGACACAGGGTGGGCATCTCCACAGCATGTATCTTTTTAATTCAGTTACTGAGCTGGGGTATAGCAGGGTGATAAAGGCAAAATGACCCTCAGTATGCTTGTACTTGTAGGAAGGGTGGAGAATGCTTGGGTCACTAGGGGGTACTATTGTTGCACAGGAGAAGCAGATACTTAGAAGGAGGGGGAGAATTTAAGTGAAGTTATGGTGCACTTGCCTTAACGGGTCAAGAATGCTCCTGATAGACTAAGAACAAAGGCAAGTTACATAACTATCTACCTAAGCTGTCATTCAGTCTCAGACTATGACTTGAAGGGAGAACAGGAGAGATGAGGACTTGAGCATTTCTGTAGTCTTCTGGCTTTAGGCCAGCCCTGCAAAAAGCAGGCAGGATTCAACTGGGAGGCAAATGACAGGAGCCTTATTAAGACAATCGACACATTAATTTTAGGAACATTTTTGTGGTTATTTGACTGCAGGGTGCTTTTGCCCTTCCATTCATTTAAAAAAAAAAAGCAGTTTTACTTTCCAACACCTGCCTGGGCAGCCTTTTGCTTTTGAGGATCCAGAGTTATTCTTCTCAGGTTTCCAGAAGATGCTTTAATGATGCAGCAGCTCTGCTTTGTTCACAGAATGTTACTGTGGATCCGGACACCACTGTTTTTTTCCCCCCTCTGGGGTAGCACTCTGAAGTTTAGGTTAGAGTTTTTCTCACCACTTTACCACAACCTCTTAAAAAAAAAATACAAGGGCTTTTGACAGATTATATGAACTTTTACCTCAAAGACTGTAAAGTGACAAAATAGGTGGTCATCCAGGGTCAGTGTTTCCTCTGTTTCCTGAAGGCCTTGGGCTTTTGCTTAAATTCCCTTTTTCCATCCATCAGCTCAAGTTTTATGGTGGGAATAGTATATTGTTGTTTGCCTTCTGCTTCCTGACCTGCTTCTTATTAATTGTGTGATATATTTTTACAGTTCCGTCTCCATTCAGGGTTTTGATTATGTCGGAGTGGCAGATTACTTTATTTGTGTTTTCTCAGCTTGGGGCACACAGTTGTAATACTGTAACCTACTCCAGAGTCAGTGTTCTCCTTACATGAGCAATTAATTGGAGATGCATTAGAACCATTCTTCCACAGACTGATACGTTATTCAGTTAGCTTTTCATCTCCGCTGCAATATTTAAAATGATTTCTTTCCCTTTTATAATACTTTGGTGGTAGCAGATGGGGCCCAGGTCTCCCACTTGGGGCCCCATGTTGATAATAGTATCATCATAAGCACAATCCCAGAATGGTGATGTGAGGGGCTGGTGGTGGCGGACCATTCCCAAACTCCATTCATTAGATGAATGTTCCAAACAACTCCAAGGGGGCAGTAGAGTAGCTTCTTCCCAAGAAGCCTAAACTCAATGTTAAATAGGGGACGGGGCTTTAAACTGGGAGTGAGGGTGGATGGATTGGAGGAGGAGGAGGAAAGGGAAGGGGAAAGGGAAGAGGAGGAGGAGGAGGAGGAGGAGGAGGAGGAGGAGGAGGAGGAGGAGGAGGAGAAGAAGAAGAAGAAGAAGAAGAAGAAGAAGAAGAAGAAGAAGAAGAAGAAGAAGAAGAAGAAGAAGAAGAAGAAGAAGAAGAAGAAGAAGAAGAAGAAGAAGAAGAAGAAGAAGAAGAAGAAGAAGAAGAAGAAGAAGAAGAAGAAGAAGAAGAAGAAGAAGAAGAAGAAGAAGAAGAAGAAGAAGAAGAAGAAGAAGAAAAAAAATCATCTCCGGTTAATATACTGTATTCCATTTTAACGTTTTCCTAAAATTATATAAAAGATACACAGGTACAAGAGTAAAAACTACTTTTAAATAATAGGAATCCTACTCTAAAGAGTAAAAAAACATTTTTTTTCCATGCACTGGTTTTTAGCTCTGGAACAGCAGAAGTATTGATTGGACAACTTATAATATGGTGAGTGCTTTGGCTCATGTTCCATACTAGTGTACTGTAGAACAAAGCTTCTTCACTTTGTGGATGCTCCAGATGCACTGGGCTTTATAAGCAGTAAGAAAAATGGAAAAGACCACCCACCCTGCCCAACTCTATCCAATCTTTCTGTGGAGCTTTTTTATTTTATTTTTATGTTGTTATTCTTGTTGTTTGTCTGTATCAAGGGAAGGGTAAACATTCAATGAGATACCGATTCTTTGAGAGGAAATTTCCAAAAGTTACTCTCAGAAAAAAACATGAAAGAATTCTCTTTATCTCTATATGTCACCTTCTTTGAGATGTAAATTGACAGGGAATTAGAATGGCTAATAAGTGTACAGCTCTAGATTAGGGATAGAATAGAATAGAATAGAATAGAATAGAATAGAATAGAATAGAATAGAATAGAATAGAATAGCTTTATTTTCACTTTGAATGTATATTAATCGCCATACACTAAAATGAAATTACGTTGCATACAGCTAGCATACTTCATCTATAGATTCACCCTCTTT
Source organism: Notechis scutatus (assembly GCF_049901735.1). Classification (NCBI taxonomy): domain Eukaryota; kingdom Metazoa; phylum Chordata; class Lepidosauria; order Squamata; family Elapidae; genus Notechis; species Notechis scutatus. Next base: position 188,932,062 of record NC_142009.1, on the reverse strand, counting down.
GTCTCTACTTCTTGATTCCAAGTTAAAATTAGCTTAAGGAGTTCCTTGCTACGAGATGAAGTCTAGATTAGCTGAAGCCCATTCATTTCAAAGCATATTAAGTATAATCAGCTGTCTTTGCCTCTTGTTAATCTTTTCTGGACTCTGTTTGGTTCTTACTGCTAAATAAGAATAAACACAACTTTTCCCCAGTTTCAGGTATGGCAGAAATGCACCCTCTTTTCAGTTCAAATAGAATAGACTAAAAGAGCAGTAGTACTATATAGTGCTTATTAGCAGTATAATATTGAAATGCTTGATCCATTTCAATGACCTCTGTTGTGAGGACAAAAACACAGCTGTTCTATTCCAGAACAATGGAAATAAGGTGAAAAAAAACACATTTTAATGAATGCATTCACTGTTGAAGGTATTTGCTGCCTTCATTATTTCCTGCTTTCAAAAGTCAAGGAGGGCAAGATATATGTTGAGAAGAAACCAAAATGTAGCCAGCATATTTCACTAGACTCTAGCTAGTCCCTTCCTACCTTTTGACTTTTTCTTTCTCTTTTCTTCTTCAAATGAGCTTTGCCAAAAACTACCCCAAACCTTCATGGGTTTTCTATAATATCCAAGGGAGGGGGGGAGATGACAATGAATAATGTGGGGGAGGTGGAAACTGCCTTGAAAAAAACTAAATCGTACCAGGAAAAAAAAATTGACATTTTAGATTTTAAATGTTACACAGTTTTTATAAAGCTTCAGTCAATTTATTTTATTTATTCTAATGAAGAGCATTACAACTGCTTTACTGCACTGAAGCAAAGCATCGATCACACCATTAATCACACCTTGTGAATAGTCACAAATCAAGTCCTAACAGCAAGCACTGAATCAGGAGCAATGAAGCATAAACTCCTTCACAATTTATGATCTCTCCAATTGCATCTTTTCAACCATTAAATTGCAAGATACCATAAATTTTTATCTTCTTCACTTCAGTCACATTATTGATTCTGCCTTGTGAAATATAGAATAGCTGTAAATTCCCGGCGATTGAATTAAATTTAGAGTCTCAACTTCAAGAAAAGAAACTGAACACACGGCCATGGCTGTTAATTTACACAGAGGAACAAATGATAGAAACATTAAAATTTAAATGGGCAGCAGGGATTTCTGGAGCTATTATTCTGTCAATCGTGGCTCATGCCAACCTTGAGGGTTTTCTTTTAGCCAAATAAGAAATGGCAGGAAAACTCAATGGGATCAGAAGTGACTTCGTGTAAGGAAGGCGTCTTGGCATCAACTGTTTGCTTTATGAGCAATGTCTCACTGCAAATAATTTGTTTACATTGACCCCACCTAACACTGCTCACTTCAGTCGCAATTGCTTAGGAAAGATTTGATTTTCAATATACACACAAGTCATAAATTTGGTCTAAACCAGCCAGCGGTGATCAGACTTCAACCCCTGGACTTCATGCAGACTCTGAAAAACTTGGGCGTGGTCCAACAGAAAACTTGTCCTAGTTGTCTCTCAATTCAATTTTTTTAAAGCAGGAGAAGAGGAAAATCAGTAAATATAAGGGGCTTGACTTTATTATTTAAGAATCTAAAATTAACTCCTCCCACCATTTAAAGGCAAAATGTGTCCCTTGAAAAACTTGTGTGACCTTCATTTCTGGCAGTGAGGAAGGGAGGAAAATATTGATCTGGTATAATCTTCCTTTTGAATGAATTGAAAAAGATAGGAGCTACATAAAAGGCATTCATCAGGAGTTATGTTTAGCATTTGGAAATTAAAATCCAGTACTGTTGGTTTATAATATTAGAGGTTTGCCTTATTTGGGGGATATATATGAAATATGAGTATTTTGGGTTCACATGAAGTAAAATTGGAACAACAAGAAGTAATAATATACTTCTCAAAATAGGTGAGGTGAATCTCAGAAAAGATATAACATGGACCTCCAGAGCCAGGGCAAAGTGTGGCAGCATTTTTTGTCAGGGAAAAGAAAAGTATTGGCACTTTTATATGGTCCATGCAGTGGTGGGATTCAGCCAGTTTGCACCACTTCCGGAGAACCGGTTGTTAATTTTCTGAGCAGTTTGGCAAACTGGTTGTTGGAAGAAATCATTAGGGCGGAGAACCAGTTGTTAAATTATTTGAATCCCACCGTTGGGTCCATGGCATTGTCAGCATCATTCTTCCTCACCTTCATATTTTTTAAAAAAATCAGAGGGCCATCTCCCTATTTTCCATAATAACAGAAACAACTGCTTAGTCATGGTAAAATAAGTGACGTGGAAGACCTGCTGCCCCTTCAGCTTATATTTGTGTTCATTCTTTGACCATTTAATGTCTTCTTTCAATTATTCTAAGATGTATTAAAATAAAAAGCCTTTAATAAAGTCTTTCATCCAAACCTCCTGAGCAAACTCATCTGATTAAGGCAGGGGTGTCAAATTCTATGTTGTCATGGAGGTGTCATGCGATGTATCGGGACTTGCCCCTCCTTCGCTAAACTAGGCATGGGTGTGGCTAGCACATGATATATCTGCCCCACAGACCAGGAGTTTGACAGCCCTGGGTTAAGGTAAGGAAACAAGAAGTTTTGTGGATTGACAATTGGTTAGAAAATAGGAAACAAAGTAGGAATAAATGGACAGTTATCATACCAAGAGATATCTGGATGTGCCTTAGGACAGGGGTCCCCAACCACCGGTCCCCGGACCGGTACCGGTCCGTGGATCATTTTTTACCAGGCCGCAAAGCTTGGGCGCCGCCATCTTGTTTCGACGGCGCTTCCGGGTTTTCAGTTGGAAAGTGCTTCCAGGTTTTCAGTTGGAAAGCGGCGTTTGGGTGCTCGCGCCTTAGTTTCGTCGAAGGGGGGGGACGGCTTCGAACGAAGAGCTGTCCCGATGGCGGTGGAGTCTCGCGTTACTCAGGTACCGGTCTGTGGAAGAATAAATAATCGTGAAACCGGTCCCTGGTTCAAAAAAGGTTGGGGGCCACTGCCTTAGGAGATCAGCTATGGGGGCCCTGGTTTTTAAATTTGTATGCAAGTTATTGGAGCAGAAAGCGGCCATGTTTGTTGATTATTACCAATTTTTTTCATGGTAAAGTGGAGAAGATTGTACAAAACTTTCAAAGGATTTCTGCAAATGGGGTGAACAGCTTCCAAATGGCAAATCACCTCAATATAAAAAACTGTAAAATGATGCCTGGTTCCATAGATTCATGAGTTGCTAGAAACTTACCCATAAATGGATCTTGGCATCATAGTGGACAACTCAGTGAAAATCTCAACTCAATGTGCAACACAGAATGGAAAATGAGATGAGACTATGGTCTGACCCAGTACAGCTCTCGCTGAGAGAGAGAGAGAGAGAGAGAGAGAGAGAGAGAGAGAGAGAGAGAGAGAGAGAGAGAGAGAGAGAGATCCTGATGTTGGCTATAACCTTTATTCCACTCAAATTGTTCTGTGCTTTGGTCCATTCAGTAGATTTATCATTGCTTCCCCTTCCCTTAAATCCATTAATCATTCTAATTAGGAAAATGCATGAACCAGGCAAAGAGGAACACTTAGATCTCTCATTGCTTTTAGCAGGAAAAAAAAGTTCAAAATGCAGTTAAATTTCTCACCTACATCTATCAACTTTCGACCAAAGTAGTCCTTGGCTAAGATGGAAGAACCACCCAAGAATTACAATAATTATTAGCTCCTTAGGGTTTTCCCCAGCTCTTATTATTATTGAATTATTTACCATTAAGAAGCCCCAACAATTTGAAATACCAAAATAACCCTTGTAGCAAATATTGAATTGGAACAAATAGCTCTCAGAACATCCACAATCATATCTTTGAAAGAAAAGAACCTTATTTCTTGCAAGTCTGCCCTCAGTTACAATATAGCCAATAATTACCCAGTCCAACTTTTCCTTACAGGATCTATATACTGTGGGAGAAACATGCTAAGATTTGTTCAGAGGCAAACAGAAAGAGATTGCTGCGCTCATATTTCCTCCTCAACTTGTTACTTCAGAAAAGACTGTAATTAACTGTAAGCGCTACCTCATCTGCCCACATATCACCATTTTAATTTTTTTTAAAACTGTCAGCCGTATCAATCATAACAAAATACTTCCTCTAAATAAAAAAATGGCCAGAAGCTCCAAGAAGGCAAACATATTTTCAGGAGAGAGTATATCAGCATACAATACAGACAACTTCAGTGTCTAAAGCACTTCATTAGCGTTGGGAGAAATATCCATTTGGTTCAGTTCCAAGCTGGGAGAAAGACACTGGAAACATGGAGGCTGATTGGAAAGATGGTTTAATGATGAACAAAACCACCAAACAGGTATGATTCTGGATAGGTGACTTAAGAGTGAGGGGTTTTTATACCTTCTCTCGGGCTTTGAACTTGAGCTTCCTGTCCCTGTGCAAGAACATGTATTCTATTGGCTGTTGTAGGGGTCATAGCTGGCTCCGTAGGTTGTCTGAGCTCCCAGGTTTGATTGAAGTTTGGCTGGTACAATGAAGGGGCTTGTTGGGAAATTCCTATTATGGCTGAGGGCTAATCCTAGTTTTGTTGGATCTTGGGTGAGGGAATTTGATTATCAATAGAGCTAGCTAGCTCTTTATCTCTGCTGTGGGCTATTTAAAAAGGTGGGAGCTACTTTCCAAGAGCATGTTTCTCCATTTCTCATCCAGGAAAATATATTCTGTCTTTTTAATTTCTCAAAATAGTTCATTCTTCTAGAAGAGGGGTGGGTTTTTACATTAGATTACTTTGCACAGGTAGACCTCAGCTTACAGCATTTATTTAGAGACCATTCAAAGTCACAATGGGATTGAAAAAAGTGACTTACAACCAGTCCTCCCACTTACAACCATTGCCAACTTTGATCAAACTTTGGGCATTGGCACCCAGCCTGTATTTACAATGGTTGCAGCATCCCAGGGTCATGTGATTACCATTTGCGACCTCCCCAGCTGGTTTCTGACAAGCAAAGTCCATGGGGGAAGCCAGCTTTGCTTAATGACTGCATGATTCTGGTCCCAACTATGGTTATAAATTGAGAATTACCTGTAACTCAAAGGAAGCAAGAATCCTTTAGGACAGGGCTCTCCAACCTTGGCAACTTTGCGGACTTCAACTCCCAGAAATCCTCAGCTGGCTGAGGAATTCTGGGAGTTGAAGTCCACAAGTCTTAAAGTTGCCAAGGTTGGAGAGCCCTGCTCTAGGAACATCATTTTTCAGAACCTCTCTTAGGGCAAAGGCTTAGCCATGGGAGCTGCTACTTCCAGTGAGGACGTCTTGAGACCATCTTAAAAGTTAGCAATGAAATATATTTGTATGCTTGCCTGGCCAGATGCTGCTCATGGAACTAGGTAGGAAGAAATACATAATGCTTGACTTGGGGTGACAAAACGTTCAGCAACTCCAAAGGACAAATAAAATCTTGGCTGTGGAGAGAACGTTGCCAATTTAAGGTTGCTTTTTCTCTTCCTTCCTCCTTTCCCTCTCATTTTTATTGCAGAAAATTTCGCCCATCCCTTAAATCTGTTGTCACTTTGAGGACTCAATTATCTGGCCATTTAATCTGTTCTTTTATGCTGCCGTATCTTTTTTTTATTATCATATTTCTCCTTTGGATGCATATATACGTTTATGGTGATCATAGATTTGGTTTATCTTTCTTCCAAAGGGGTGTAATGTTCTGTTTTGCTTAGAACTATTACTGTTATGAAAAATGTCTATGGAGATTCTCAATCATCCAGGTCATGGTTGTCCCAAAGGTGCTTTTCAAAAGGCAACTGGACTTTCTTGTTCTTTCTTTGAAAATGTTTCGCTTCTTATCTAAGAACTGGAGGCGCTTCTTGGATGAGAAGCGACATGTTTGCAACGGAGGAAAAAAACCAAGAAAGTCCAGTTGCCTTTTGAAGAGCAGCAGCACCTTGAGAACGAAGAGTGAAAAAAGAAAAGCAGAGATACTGCTGTGGGAAGAGAAAAGTGGGAGCAGTGGACATCTGAAATGGATTCCTCACCTTCAGCATCATCCAGGGGTGGGATTCTACCGGTTCTGTCCACCTCTGTAGAACCAGTAACTCTGAAAAGCAGCAAACAGAGAGCATACATAGAACTGGTTCTACGTCTGCTGCTGTTTTGGCCCACCCGCCCGCCTGGGCTCTTACCTGACCTTTATTTCCTGCTTTTTCAACCTCAGCTGCTTTGCGCGGCACAGCTGCAGTTGAAAAAGCAGGAAAAAAAGTGCTTTTTCAATTGCTGCGCACCTGCGCACAGCGCTGCTCAGCTGTCCAGGCAGCTAGATGACGATGATATACACACACACGCAAAACGTAAAATCGCTGAATCAGTAGTTACACCGGTTGGATCTCACCCCTGGCATCATCCCACAGTTACTTGAGATGTGTCCAGCTGTAGTGCACGAGACAGATGCGCTACAGATGCAGAAGGACCACACTGTGAATAATAGGAATGGGAAGAACCAGGAATGGGAGGAGGAGTGGAAGGAATTATTCTATGATAGCTTTTGCAGCAGTTGAACGCAGAGGAAGCACTCAATATTTGTTGCTCCTCCAAACTTAATGTGCTATTGTCCCACAATTCTCCAGGAGGGAATAACATTTGGATGTTTCACTTTACATGAGCAAAAATACTTTCTATTAGCTGAAAGCTCTGGCCAGCAGTATTCTTCAACTCATTGTCTTGTTCCAGTATCAGGTTATATAAAAGCTGTGTTCAGGCATTGCCAAAGAGCACTGGATTCATGCACGAGTAGCATGATATGATCTTTTCTCCTCCTTCCTCCCTCCCTCTCTCCCTCCCTCCCTCTCTCCCTCCCTCTCTCCCTCCTTCCCTCCCTCCCTTTCTCTTCTGAGTAGTATGATATGATCTCCTCTCCTCCTTTCCTCCCTTTCTCCCTCCCTCCTTTTCTTCCGTTCTCTTCCCAGCAGGGGGTAGGTGGCTGATTGGGGGAGGGAGCAAGGGATTACAGGAATGGCTAGGAAGCTGTCCAGGAACATTGAAAACGAGGATTGTGTGTCTAACAGTAGCACGGCAGCTGCGCCAAAGCAGCAGCAGCTCAGCAGCCCTGAAACAGCTACAATTTCCCCAAATGTCATTCCCTCAGGAGTATTGGGTTACAGCATTCTGTAAGTTAGCCCATTTGAGGTACTTTGGCTTAAAAATTGTTGCTCTGTGCTGCAATGTTTCAGCTAATTGAAGATTAGGTTAAATAAGATTATTCTCATATCAGGAGAAGACGAGACGGCCTATAAGTCAGAGGTTCTCAGACTGGTCTTGTGGTGCAAGAGTCATAACCTCGCCCTGAACATCAAAAAGACCAAAGAATTGATTATAGACTTCAGATGATGCAAAGCAGAGCCTCTCCCACTATATATCAATGGAGATTGTGTGGAAAGAGTTCATAGTTTTAAATTTATAGGGACTCATATTTCCAACAACCTTACTTGGTCGGTCCACACTATGGCCACTGCAAAGAAGGCCCAGCAGTGCCTGCACTTTCTGAGGCTGCTGAAAAAGAGTGGTCTGGGTGAGAAGTTGCTGGTTACTTTTTACCATTCTACCATCGAGAGCATGTTGGCATACTGTGTAATGGTGTGGTATGCTGGATGCTCTGTAGTGGATAAGAAGATGCTCCAGAGAGTTATGAACACAGCACAGAAAATCATTGGTTGCTCGGTTTCTTCTTTGGAAGAGATTGCGAAGACCAGACTCCTCTCTAGAGCATTAAAAATCTCCCCAGACCGTTCTCATCCTGGTTATTCATATTTAGAACTGTTACCATCAGGGAGATGCTATAGGCGTCTTAAAATGAGGACTAATGGACTGAGAAACAGTTTCTTTTCCAAGGCAGTAGTTGTCTTGAATCAAACAATGCATATGTGATTTAGCCCTATGTATATAGTGGCATTTTTAAACTATCTAACTTACTATATGTTTTAGACAGGTTTTAGACTAGGTTTTTAATTATTATTATTATTATTTTAATTATTTTAATTTTTAAATACTCTGTAGTGTGATCGTGATGTGGTGTTTGGGGCACTATGCTGGAGTAGCTTTCAAATTTCATTGTATTTGCAGAATGCAATGACAATAAAGGTATTCTATTCTATTCTATTACAGACATGAGACTTTTAGTAGTATATAGATTATGTATCTTGGCTTCTATGCGTGCTATATAACGTTGAAATCTCTGTATGTGAGTTTCCACTAAATATGAAACTAGTTCCTGAACAGTAATATAGTTGACTGATGTAGAAAACTTTGATGACTATGGAACCACATTTTCTAATGAGATGTCCTAGACATGATTTATATTTAGCACTTATATAGCCTAGTCGGTGGTGGGCTTTTTTTGTAGCACCAAGTAAGCCTATTGATAAGACTTATCATGATCTTCAACACTTTCCCCAGCTATGATGTCTGATGTAATTCAGTGATATCTAATAAACAGAATTTGCATTAGCACATTTCTTTTTATAATATAATTTCCATTGCACTGTGTTTCTTGTATTGTGACACTGCCTGAATAATCAGTAACACTTCAACTTATAATGCATTCTATGTCCTCCATGATCTAGTCATAAGTATCCAAAAATGTGCTGCTTCTATCACTACTAACTGTACTGGATTGGCCTATCTGAACACCTGGTTCAATTTCAATGCATAGAATTTTCTCATTTTGTAATTTTTTTCAGAGAGAGAGAGAAAAGGAGGGAGGGAGGGAGAAGGAGAGAGAGAGATTGTCCACTGGGAAGAAAATATTATTGTTTGCATTCCTTTGATCTGCCTTCTAATCCAGTGGTCCCCAACCTTTTTATGCCGCGGCCCGGTACGGCATCAGCTGGCGCCGCCATCTTGTTTGATGAAAAGTGCTTCCGGTGAGCTTTCTACCGGAAAAGCTCACCGAAGCACTTTTTCATCAAAACAAGATGGGCGCCCAGCAAACCAGCGCCCGGTAGGATTTGTTCCACGGACGGTATCGGTCGCGGACCGTGGTTGGGGACCCCTGTTCTAATCCCATGCAGTAATCAATTCCCTGGAAAACAGATCAAAGGAATGTCCTTTAAAAAACACACACACAACAATCCGTTCTTAGGATGTGCATGAAATTCTCTATATTTGAATATTGGTCAATATTGCAGGTTTTAATGTAGTATTTCATTTAAAAACAAGCACACAAATGAAAATCCATGTGGTTATTTTTTCTTATTCACAACTTTCTCATACACAGAGTTATGTCTGGCCCTAAGGAAGGTGGCAAGCCTACTTCAAAAACCATTGTAAAGAAAGTTTCAGAGACTTGCTCAGAGTCAACACTGATTTAAAGGCACCAAAATCAAGACAAAAAAACAAAAAAAAACCCAAAAAATACCACAAGCATTTATATTTAAGCAAACCAATTCAAAATACAGTTTTAGACCTTTCTTCCTCCTGCCCCCATCAAAACTATTTTTTAAAAAAAAAGCTTGGCTCCTCCTAATGCAAGGGGTTGTAATCTTTAAAAAGCGGGATAAATTTCTTCAGACTATCCACTCAGAGTCTATAAGGCAGTTTATTAGTCCTGTCTGCAAATGCTTGCAACATCATGGCCATCATCCTGATGTTTTCAGAACACAATCTGATGACACCCCTGCTGAGTAACATATTTGACAAACAACAGCTGCTAATACGAATAATATTATTAAATATTATTATTTTTCTGCCTTCTGCACAGAGGTGGATTTGAAGCTGTACAGATGCAGATAGATTAACTCAACAAGACGTCCATAACAAATTACATTTATTGGTTCATCAGGTATCATAACTCACGTTTTTGACGAAGTTCTTCATTATGACCAGTCCTTTGTATATCTGCCTTGTAGTAAAAGATTGTTATCTCCTTAACCCATCTTGTAGCAATAGAAAGAAGCTGCCATGAGTTAGTGAGTTCAGGCAAGAAGGAGGAAAACTCCCCCAACCCATCAAGGGTCAAACTAGTGACCAGTCAGGATTACAGATGTGGCCATGTGACATGGACTACATTTCCCAGGATACCTTTAACTACATTTACCATGATGCCTTCCCTTAAGGGGACAGCTCATAATTTCTAAGTAACTGTCCAATTCCCATAGACTGGCTGGGACAGCACACTCCCCGCCTGGAATTGTAAATTCCACTATTAAAAGAAGAGGGGGAAAAAGGACTATAAACTAAGATAATCAGTAAAGAGTAAAACTATGAATAGAAGATAACTATATAACTAAGATAAACAGTTAGCTATAATATAACTAAGAGAAACAGTAAACATTAATAAAGCATTAAACAAAGCAAAGCATGCAAAGCTTGCAGTTCAATCTTCAAGTCTGGCCTCTTGATGCAAGTCTGCTGGTCACCTCTGGCAGCCTCTTAGGGTGTACAGTACTCTTGGCAGCAAAGGTGAAAGTCTGCTGGTCACCTCTGGCGGCCTTTTAGGGTGTACAGGTACTCTTGGTGGCAAAGGTGGAAGTCTGCTGGTCACCTCTGGTTTGGAATGGTACACTTGCTTCCACGGTGTCAAAGAGCATTGGGAAGCTATTGGAAACGGTGTTGCGGAGGCATATACCTGTGTAGAGCATCTTAGTGGACGTCTGGTGGTTGTTGGCAGCCTTTTAGGGTATCCTAGAGAAAGTGTACTGATTGCTGGTGGCCTTTTAGGCTGGAACGACATTCTTGTTTTCGATGGTGCTAAAGGGCATCGGAAGGCTGTTGGAATGGACGGTGCTAAGGCATGTGCCTGGGTTGGAGCCTGCATTCGATCGACACTGACAATTCCTACGATCCCCCATCCTAGTGGAAATTTGATGGCCACTGGGCCATCTACAGGGCCGCCGACTGACTCGGAGAAGAGAAAGGCACGTGGGGCATTATTTTTCAGCAAGAGTAGGATTTCAGCCTCAGGATCTAGAGCGGGAAAGTGATGAGCCAGGTGCTGTAGGTGAGGCATGCTACTTATGACCTCAGGTGTTGCGATCTGACTGCGGTCATTTGGTATCCCATCGCATTCAAATACGGGCAGTAGTGGGAACCGGGAACTTCCATCCAATGTCTATACAGAGTCCAGTAGCTCTCCTCCCCGCTGTGCTTCTTGGTCTTTGGTCCTTGGTTGATACAGTGAAGGGAAGTTTGTCCTGATGCACATCAAAGAGGTCGAAGAATGTGGGTCTGGCCAGGGTGCAGATGCTTTGAGTGTCTATCTGCACGTATATTTTAACGGCATCTTCAGGGCATCCTTTTGGGTACACTTTGGGAAGACACGAACGAGGGCACAGTGAGTCGGTGTGCAGTGCTGTGCAGTTGACACTCATCCTCAGTTTTGGTTGTGGTTTGGCAGTCTGCTGAGGAGCCCTGTCTGCTTCTGTGTTACATTGAGGCTCCTTGTCTGAAGGAGGGTTACAAGATATCTGCGATGGTGGCTTGGCGTCTGGATGCAACGTGGCCAGGTGTTGGACACTATTGCATAAGTCACATTGCACCTTGGCTGTGCAGTACTTGGACGGATGTTTGGATTCGCAACACTTGTAGCAGTATTGGTACTCCCTTAGTAACTCTTTTCGTTGGGTCAGTGATTTCGCTGCAAACCCAGTGCAGCTGTTCAGCGAGTGACGAGTGTGGTGCATAGGACAAAACTGCATTCTCCTTGTGTTCGGAGATCTAAATTGGGTTGTATCTGATGAGTCCTCTCCCCAACTGTGTGTGGATGAGGAGTCGAGCTCGGTTTTATGGACAACCATGAAGGGTCCTTCCCTGGTAGTGTGCATAGGGCCTGAGGGTGATATATGGTCGCTGTTGTATCTTCTGTCATTAGGAGGGCTAACAGCTCTGAGTCCACGGGCCTGGTGTGTGTTGCACACTGTCGCCTGGTGGGCCATGAATTCTTCAAGAAGTGTGAAGGGAATAAAGCGGTGGCGACCCTTGGCCATGAAGGTGTCAGTCAACTGGAGCCACTTTTCAAGTAGCACCTGCGGAAGTTTTTGAACAATTTTGTTCTGCCTGTCAACGTGATCGAGACAGGCGAGTCCCGGTAAGTTGGGATCCTGTTGTGCCATTCTCAGCTGGACAAGTATGTTAGCAAGGTCTATGATTCGGTGAGGCTTGTCGATAGGAATTTTAGGAAAACTGTTGAGGCTATCCAAGAGTGTTGCTTCTACATCCTCAGAAGCGCCATAGAGTTCGTCAAGCCTTTTCCATGATAACCGTAGGGCAGTGGCTGGGTTGTCTAAGTGGGATGCCAAAAGTGCCCTCGGTATGTCCACAGATCTAGTATGGCCCTAGCCATGATATCCAGTGTCCGATTATTTCATCAGGGTTCAGGCGTGCCACCTGAACGGGGCGCAGGAAAAGTTTCTTCCATACTAGATGCTCGCCGCCTGGCTTGTCAGAGAATCTGCGAACTCCGTTGGTGTGCAAATTTAGCTTTCCACTCTGTACAGCCAAGTTTCTCCCGTAATCTTCAGCATTTGCTGAGTTGGGGGGAGGTATTGATGTAGAGGGTTCTTCCCCTGGATTCTCGTAGGGTGGGTTCAGGTTGTAAGTCAACGATGGGTTGTAGTCTTCCTCCCAGTACTTACAGAGGATGTTGTTCTCCCGTACTGGGGGCGATGGTCGAGCGTCACACTGCTGTGTAGGCTGGGCACGGTTACCTTGTGGTGCCTGGGGGCAGATTGGTATTGAGGTTGTGGCAGGAACACTGCTACCTGTGGATTGAGTGTGGCAGTTGTCGTTGATGGCATGTCGACTTGTCGAGAAGTCGTTGTAGGCACTGGTGGGCTACGTTGCTTGGCCAGCAGGGCGTGAGACATTGCAGTAGGGTTGCTGGTGCTGGGAAGAGAATCTAGGACTGTAGTACGTACAACATCAGTTGGGGAAGGTTTGCTGTTGGTAGGAAGTGAATCTTGTACTTTAGGTCGTACAATGTCAGTTGCATAACTGACGTGTAAAGTCTGTGGTTGAGATTTATCCCTGTGCTTCCCTGGTTGTGGGAGACTGCTAGGCAACTGAGGTGGTTCCATCTGCTCATTTCAAAGCGACTGCTGCTCATCCACATAGGCCTTGACCTGTGTATGTGGGCTCTCTTCTCCCTACTTGTCGAGGTCAAAGTTGAGGGAGGCAGCGTTGGCTGCCTTCTGCCATGCTGCGGCCCATGCTGTTTTCGCTGCCGTCTCTCTTTTTCGTTCGAGTAACTCGACTTGGGCCTGAGTTTTGGCTATTTCTGCCTGTTGTTTTGCCATTTCTGCTTGTTGATTGGCCATTTCAGCTTTCTGCCATAATACGTAATACGTAAATCTGTCGTAATCACGTAAATCTGCCTCTGCTGCTGCAGCTTCAACTTGGGCTTCTACAGCTCTTTCGGCATAACTTGCTGCTTTGGAGGCCCTAGATGCGCCACTGCAATGGGAGGATGCTCTGGAAAGATGGTGAGAGCTGGCAGCAAAGAATTGGCGAGAGACACTAGAACCTGCCTGTGAACTAGTCGATTTGGGATGGAGGGAGGAGGTTTTCTTTGAGTGGTGGGAAGAAGCTGCTTATAATTGAAGACCTCTGTTGGATGTGGACTTCTCCCTCACCCCTTGTTCCTTTTGAAATGCATTGAAGATCGTGGCCTGGAGGGAGTTTCTGCCTTCCCGAATGCTGTCTTCGCATTCTTTGTTCACCTCCTTGAAGGAATGAATGTGTTCCTGGAACTCTGGGTTTTGCAGGTTCGACTGTATGTATTTAAGCTTATTTTCACTGTCTCTCCATGCTCCTCTAACTCCTTCTGCATCAGGAAGAGGCTCTTGAGGGGCAACTTGCTTTTGGGGGTGTCACAGATCTTGAACAGCTCCGTCCATGCATCTGCATGATGACGATACTGCGTTTCCCAATCCTCTCTGAAGCGTGTGAGGTAAGCTTCCTATGCTGTCTGAGGTCGTAAGCCTTCTGAGGTATCGCGGCTTCTCCAGAGGGTTGGACATCTAAAGGCGGTTGTTGGGAACCAGGTTCCACATGTACGACAAGGGTGGGTGGAGGATTCGGGTCTTGTGGTACATCAGAGACATCTGTCATGGCTGAGGAAGTTGCCATATTTAAATTGGTGAAGGGAGAAATGTAGAAAATTTTAGTGGTTTTCCATGCAATACCCTTTTTTTGTATTAGGGGGGTGCTGCAAGCTGGTAGCAGAAAGTAAAATTGCTGCTGGATTTAATACTTGAGCACGTAGGTGGCACTGCAGAGTCTGGGCGATGCTAGCACAGCACACAATATGGCTGCTTCTAGGGTGCTTGCAACAAAAGGGGGCACTAGAGGTTGTGTCATGAAGTCTGAAGACTAGAGGGCTGAACGCAGAAATATGCATAGCGTAGTCTGAAGACTTGAGGGTGGAATGCAGAAATATGCCTATAATTGTCACTTGCTTCACAAGGTGGCAGCAGAGGGTCTGGAAGACACTGTTGCTATGCCCATGTTAGGTTGCAGTTACTCTTGAGACCTTTGAATTAAGTTGATTAAATGGTGCACAATAGTTGCAAAAAGGGAGAAATCATTGGAGAAACACTCTGGTCAATATTTGAGAAACTGTGTAAAAAAATCAAAGTCTGGGAAATTTCTCCTTGAGCCCCAGATGTAGCTGTAGGCTGCATTGCTTAGGTGTCACTTCTTTGTGGAAGAAAAAAGAGGGGAGAGAATTTCGTGCCTACTCTTGAAAAAATGGTAAGAATTATTTGACTTCACTGTAAATTTCTTCTTGACCACCAGATGGAGATGTAGGCTGCTTTACTTGAGTCTGTTAGGTTGCAGTTAATCTTGGAACATTTGAATTAAATTGATTAAATTGTCCAGAAGGGTTGCAAAAAGGAGTCATCAATGGATAAACATTCTGGTCAATCTTGAGAGACTTTGTAAAAAATATATATAGCAAAAGGCAAGATGCTGACTTTGTTTAAATCATTGCTAGATTAAGTGTCTCTCTTCAGGTGGAAGGAATGTGCCCATTGCTCTGGAAATGGCTCTGGTCAGAGGAATTTTTATAACTGTGGCCTCTTTATTGCTTTGCCAGAGGAGCAGAGGAAGATCAGCTTTGTTTTACCAACAAACATACAGGGATGATTTCTCAGAGTCTCTCACTGCATTTGTAGAAGGTTTAAAGACAGAGATTTGGTTTTCCTTTGAGAACTGGGAAATATCTGACTCTCCTTGTTATGCAAATGGAGTCTTTGAGATAGCAGGAAGACAAATTGAGCAAAGAAGAGGGGGGTGGGTGGGTTACTGGTTCTCTTTGTTTGTAGCATGTGGGGGAATTCCAACACCTCCCACCATGTAAACAGCATGTAAAAAGTTCTGTTGCTCAGAGAGAGAGAGAGAGAGAGAGAGAGAGAGAGAGAGAGAGAGAGAGAGAGAGAGAGAGAGACGATGATACAAGCAGGTTTAGATTAACATTGCATATTCACGCCTGGCTTCAATATTACTTTGTTTTATCACAAATCCAAATTAACAATCTTTATACAGATGGGTTTCAGGACTTCATCTTTTACTTTTCTGCCTTCTGCACAGAGGTGGATTTGAAGCTGTACAGATGTAGAGAGATAACTCAACAAGACGTCTATATCATTTATTGGTTCATCAGGTATCTTCATAACTCATGTTTCTGATGAAGTTCTTCTTTAATGACCAATCCTTTGTATATCTGCCTTGTAGTAAAAGATGGTTATCTCCTAACCTATCTTGTAGCAATAGAAAGAAGCTGCCATGAGTTAGTGAGTCCAGGCAAGAAGGAGGAAAACTCCCCCAACCCATCAGGGATCAAACTAGTGACCAATTGGGATTACAGATGTGGCCACGTGACATGGACTACATTTCCCAGGATACCTTTGTTAGGAATGTAAGTCACCTAACAGTTATTTGGGTTGGAAATATATAAACTAGGATAGACGTTTTAATACTATGTCTTAAAGAAAATACTAAAACTGTAATTGGGTGTGGTTCTGCAAATGGCCATAAGATGGAGCCAGAAACCTGGGTTGTTTAAGTCTCAGGAAAGTCTCAGAAGAGAGTGTGAGTGAGTCACTGTTTCCTTCTGTTGGAGAGAGTTGCCGTTCCTCCTAATTGACTGTTATTCTTGGATTTGATGTAAGTCTGTTACTGAACTGTTTTTGATACTGGACTTTGTTATTGGATTGTCCCTGGACTGAAAACTGACTGATTTAACTGTGAATGACTTGGACTGTGTTTGAACTTTGCTTAAACGTTTATTGGAAGTAAAAACCTACATTTACTGTACAGTGTATCTGTGTGCTCTGTGTGTATTATTCAACATTACTCTCACTACGTCTCCCTGTATGCGCTCATTCTCCTAATGCGGAATTACCTCAACAACCTTTAACTTTTACCATGATGCCTTTGCTTAAGGGGACAGCTCATAATTCCTAAGTAACTTACCAATTCCCATAGACTGGCTGGGACAGCACAATTACTAACTTTAAAAATCACTTAGAAACAAAACAAAAACAAACCATTTATACTTTGGAAAAGGAGGTTTATTTAAGTATGTGAATTATTTAAAGAACAACCACTCTCAAAACTGGGCTGTTTAAAAGTCCTCACATTTCAGTTATTAGCATATGGATGTGATTTACAACCATTTAGTTTAATTTCTGGATTTTGTCTTTTTTTTTGTTTCTGGGAGGAAAACTATTTGATCACAAGATCTCTAAAATCACAAAATCATCTAAAATGATTATAACTTTTATATATAACTTCTGTGTTTATTCAGAAATGATCATGACATTTTAAAAAAGGAAAAAAAGAAGTTTGCAGAAACCTTTTATGTCCAATAAACATTCTGCTGCTGTTTGCTGCAGCGACTTTAAGAAGATATTTTTGTACATTTCTGCATAGGCATAATATTTCACCTCTTATACAATCATCTGGGTATGAAATTACGAGAGGGTGGCATATGAATTTAATCAGTCAGTCAATCAATCAATAAAATGATAGTAAGGAGACTTTGGCAGCATAAAGGAGATGTACAATTTGCTTAATAGCAGGGACTTAGGAGAAGTCCACACACTCTGAACCACAATGGAAACACTGACTTCATGTTATCCTTGAAGGAAATGCTACTTCAATATATGGGCTCCATTGTATAGTGTCAATTGAATGAAACAATACAGTCTCCATGTGCTACTCAACTAGCCCCACACATGTATAGAACCACAAACCAATCTTTATTTTTTTAAAAAGTTTTATAATGTTTGTATTCAATAGACTGTTTCCTTACACCACTTATTGGTCCTGTTTGCATGATATGCATGCTTGGTTAGTGGTAACAAGTTAGTATGACTTGCAAACAGAAAACCCAGGGAGTTTGTTTAAAGTGATTCCTACTTCCCATAGGCAAGATTATTGGCTGTGGACTACTTCACTTTTTCTCTTCTGAAAATAATATGATGCGCTAGGGAGGCCACATGAAAAAGCAGCCTCTCTAGGCATTCTACTTCTCCTATTCTTTTGGTTTTCACCCACTTACTCCAAAGAGTAATTACAGGTGGATATGGGAGCAGAAATTTGTAGGTGTAAGGTCTAATTTCTATTGGCATATTATTCTGTTCATGAAAGAGGGAATTACTACCCTGTTTCTCCAACAATACGGCCTCCCCCAATAGGAAGTCCCAGCATGTTTTATAGGCATGAAATGAAATTAAGCCCTTCCCCCAAATTAAGGCCTATATTAAAACATGCGAAATGGGGGGGGAATGGTGGGGGCTTGCCGTTAGGAAGTACTTTTGTTGCACACCCGGATATGGTGGGTGCCTGCGTTGACCCGATCGAAGTGCCCCACCAATGCCGAGGTCAACATCAAGCCGTCAACACCTGCCCACCCAAAGATGCAAGGTGGGGGAATTAAGTCACCCAAAAGACAGCCTAGCCATTTTTTCGGGGCTCAAAAAAAAAATAAGACCCAGCCTTATTATATGAGAAACACGGTAGATTGTCCAAAGCAGGTTACTGTGTTGGCAATAACTATTTATTATTCTCAGAGCCAGTTCAAATGTAGTTTGTCAGATTTTTCTCTATTGCATGCTATCTTAAAACGCTTGCTTATTCTATATTCTTTTTGCCTTCAGTGAGATTTATGCGAATAACAGCATCAAGCTCTTCCAGAACTAAACTGTCACAGGATGTATGTCTGCCTTGTTTCTTGAATCACAAATGCTCAGGCCTGCTGTGATGATAATGAAGTCCCTTCACCACAGCTTGAGCACTCTCCAAATCACATCTCAGGAAGAGCATCAGACTTTAGTTCCTACCACAGTAGTTGGCTACCTGTATCATGTTGTTTTCTGAACTGGCGTGATGGTTTTTGACTTCCACCGGCCTTGCTCCAAGCAGTAAGGGACATATTTGTCAAAGAACATGCTTAAACTTGTTCTTTCAGGCTGTGTTTTGTGAATTTTGCTCCAGCGGGTGACAACAATAGCATCCCTTCCCTCCCTTCCCCCCCCCCACCTTAATGAATTTCTTTTCTTAAACACATTAAGAGGCAGGAGAATTATGAAAAAGACATGGTGGAGCAAGAAGGTTATTTCATAAATTAAAACGGGACTCTGGTTTTTTTCCACACACACACACACACACACACACACCCTCTTCTGATCTTCTTCTCGGACTTGCATTGTTGTTAATGGACCAGTTTCAAGTGATTTAATTGCTTATTACTACAGTCAGGGGCATCTACATCAAGTTGAGATTTTATCCAAATGATAATATTTTTATGTCATGTTTAAAAATTTCCCCAGCTTTTCCCCTCCTCTATTTCCTTTTTTGTTGTAGTTTTGTGTTTTAACTTTTTTATTTTTTCCAACTTCATAAAATTCTTTTTTTAAAAAAATGACAACAATACTATTGCATGGAACTTTGTGATGCAAAAACATAAGGGAAGGAGTTTGGATTGCAACATGGCCATGCACATTTTGGCATTTGAACCTCCTCTCCCCAAGGATGCCAAGGGCTGCTGTCCTTAAAGTACTTTGTAAGTCACAGCATTTGGGTCACAACATCATTGCATGCATGTCGTCAGGTTGGCATCATTACTGCTGCTCATGATGTTCATTAAACATTAATAAGTCTGAAAGATTCTAGTTGATTATCCTTTTCAATCTGACTTTTATTCCTAAGCTTTTATTTCTTACATCTGAACGCAGATTCCATCTTCAACATCCTTTTTCACCAGTATTCATCCCTAGGATCTAGAGCACCCTAAATAGAGTTAAATAATTCCTATACATGTCATAGACAAGATCGCACAACAATCCTGGAAACAGGTCTTATGATAAGTCAGGCAACAGGTTCATCTAATCTAGAGATAAGATATATCAGATTCCCTGGCCTTCCTGATTTGTTTTTTCTTTTTCATCATTGTTAGGTATAACATTGATACCAAATATGGTTTGGGTGAATAAATATATAAAACTTAGATATCATGGTTTAAGTGCTTATCACTTTAAGCACAATGCAGCAGGAAATTAGCCGATTAAGGGTGCGGCTAGAAGTTACAATATAAGGAAGCATTAGAAGCTGGAAAGCTTACTGTCTGTGTCTGGCTGTAACTGTCTGTTACTGTAACTGTGTGCTGCTGCGACTAACTGTGTGCTGCTGCGACTAACTGTGATTACTGACTGTGAGTGCCTGTGACTGAACTGTTATTGTTTGCTACTGTTTGCTGATTTACTGCGTAAGTCTACTGAATATCCAGCGTTTGTTTCTCTGGAGAGTGAAACCGGAGGAGGAGAAAATATCTTTATCGGCTGATAAAGATATTGCAAGGACTCTTAACTTGGACTATACTAGTGAGTCTTACTGGATGGAAATACTGTGAATGACTTAATGGACTGAATGACAATGCTTAAACTCTAACCGGATTAAAAACTATTTAAACTACAAACAGTGTTTGTGTTCAGTGTGTGTGTATACTCTGGGGCCCTTCCACTCTCGTTTGGCTTCCTGGCTTGACTACTGCTGCAATACTCTTCTAGGGTTAATCCTCAAACCCTAACATTGGTTATGGGCCCAGAAGCATAGTCTAACTAACCAGGATATAGCAGAGAGAGTTGGTGTGAGTTGCACATTACTGTAAAAACAAACTGTTTTAATTAGTTTAAAATAGTCAAAATATCTGAAGAGCAATGGCACAAGTAAATTTGTCACAACTGTCCATGATATCCAGGCTGGATGGAACAAACTATGTTTCATGGTCAATGAAATGTAGTTTACTTCTACGCAGAGAAGGATTGTGGGACATTATAGCAAACCCACCAGATGTGAGTAGCTGGGATCCTGCTAATGATGATGATAAAGAAAAGTTACAAGACTTTAAACTGAAGAATGAGCAGGCTTTATGCATCATAGGACTGACTCTCTGTGATCAGCAGCTTGTCCATATTCGTGGAGAAGAAAATGCTGCAAACTGCTGGGAGAACCTCAGGAAGATTTATGTTCGGGACAGTGTAGGAGCACATATAAATCTTACACGGAAGCTTTTTCGACGCATCTTCAGAGGAATGGAGATATGTTAGTTCATTTAAACTGTATGAAGAGCATTTTTCAAGATTTGCAAGAAAAAGAGCTTATATTTAATGAACTGCAACAAGTCTACATAATATTATCTTCATTAGATCAAAGCTATGATGACTATGTGACTTCGTTGGAAGTATTGCCAAAAGAAAGCCTCTCATTAACCGACATAACAGGCAGGCTACTAGAAGAAGCCAGAAGAAGGCGTGAGCGTGACGAGCTGAGAGAAGATAAGAAAGAAGAGAAATTATCTTCAAAGTTTGAAAGAAACCAGCAAAGCAAAGTAAAGCACCTGGAAGAAGAGAATTTATCTTCAACAGCATACACAATTAAAAAGTGTTTTAATTGTGGAGGCAGAGGACATTTGGCAAGGTTCTGCAAAAAGAGAAAAAGCCAGAATGTAAAAAAGCCAAAGAAAGCATTTGAACTAGCCACGTTTAGCAACTCTGATGTGAAGAATAATTTATGGGTGGTTGACAGTGGCGCATCCCACTGCATCACAAGAGATAAGACAAAATTTATAAAAATGTCTACAAGTTCTCAACATATATCACTTGCCAATGGCTGGAACCTGAAAGCGAAAGGTGAAGGTTTTGCACATTGTCCGTACATAAACCAGGATATAAAAATGTTGTATGTACCGCAACTAAAGTTTAATTTGCTTTCAGTAAGGGTATTAGATAAATTAGGTTATGTAATTACTTTTAAGGATAATAATTGCATAATTGAAAAAGATAACAAAAGGGTAACTGCAGCTTTAAATGGAACATTATATGTATTAGATAATAGTAAGAAAGGGGAGGCTCAAACTGTATTTAATAATATAAAGCCTCATGATGAATGTATCCATTTATTGCATAGGCGTTTGGGGCATGTAAATTTTAAAATGCTAAAACGTACAGTTGAGTTATCTGAAGGAATAAGGTTAAAACCTTGTGATAAATATTTGCGTTGTAATGTTTGCTGTGAAGATAAGAGCAAGGTATTGCCTGCAAATAGGCTAAATGGTTTCAAAACAAAAGAACCTTTAGAAGTAGTATTTGCAGACATCATAGGTCCAAAGAAACCCAGTATGGGAGGTGCTAGATATATACTGAGCATTATGGACCATTATTCTAGATATGGGTTTTGCTATTTAATGAAAAGCAAAACTGAAACATATCAACATTTTTTCAATTGGCTTAGGTTTGCTGAAAGAAAGTCTAAACGTCAACTGATAACCCTGGTGACAGATAATGGTACGGAATTTATTAATAACAAATTCCAGAACAGACTTAAGGTATCTGGAATAGAGCATAAGAAGTCTGCTCCATACAGGCCAGAACATAATGCTTTTATTGAAAGAAGAGGCCAAACACTACAGGCAATGGTTAGAACAATGTTAAATGATTCTGGGTTACCTGATTCTTTGTGGGGGAGGCTACAATGTGTGCTAATAACATATTGAACAACGTTGTTAATACAACAACAGGTGAAATTCCATTCACCAGGTGGCATGGCAGGAAACCTGACCTAAGTTACCTGCACACATTTGGTGCACCAACATGGGTGCATATTCCTGCACAACTCAGAAAAAAGGGCAACATAGAGCTAAAAGATTTTTCTTCGTTGGTTATCAGGCAAACCATAGGGCATATAGATTTTGGGAGAAAGGCACATCTAAAGTGTTATGTAGTGCTAGTGCACAATTTCTAGAACATGAAGGATGGGAGAAATTAGAACAGGATGCCAATAAAGATGTAATTATTGAATCCTATAGAAATCCCATTAGTTATCCCTGTAACTTTAAAAATAAAGTAAAGAGACAAATACAGGATGAAATAGTGCCCATAAAGGAAGAAACAGATGCAATAGCTGAACAGGATGAGGAAGATGAACAGGTAGTAGTTCAACAAAGTCCTCCTGTAAGCCTTGTAATTCCCAGAAGAACTACACGTGTATCTAGACCGCCTGATAGGTACCAGGCTAACACAGT
Organism: Notechis scutatus; assembly: GCF_049901735.1. Classification (NCBI taxonomy): domain Eukaryota; kingdom Metazoa; phylum Chordata; class Lepidosauria; order Squamata; family Elapidae; genus Notechis; species Notechis scutatus. The sequence continues at coordinate 188,909,490 of NC_142009.1, read as the reverse complement.
GTGCCAGATTAATCAAGTTCCTAATTCTGTTGAAGAAATTAAAAGTATCCTAATAAGGAAAAAGAAAAATGGTATGCAGCAATGAATAAGGAACTGAATTCATTAAGTGATATGAAGGTGTATGAAAATGCCAAATTACCTGTAGGAAAGAAATCCATTGGCTGCAAATGGATATTTAAGGTAAAAACAGATAAAGATGGTAATTTAATCCATAAGGCAAGGTTAGTAGCCCAAGGTTTTAGGCAGAATGCCAATGACTATGATGAGGTGTTTGCACCTAGTCTTAAGGCAGCAACCTTGAGGGCAGCTTTAGTGTGGGCAGCTAGTAAAAACTATATAGTTAACCATTTAGATGTGGAAACTGCTTACTTGCACGCCCATTAAAACATACTATTTATATGAAAAAACCTGTTGGTATTAAAAGTGAAAATAAGGATAATAATGATTGTTGGTTGTTAAAGAAAAGTCTCTATGGTCTTAAACAATCAGGCTATGAATGGAACCAGTATATTGTAAAGGAACTAGACAATATAGGATTTAAAGCTGGTTTAGCCGATCCATGTCTGTTTAAGAGGGAGACAAATGGGAAAGTATCATTATTATTACTATTCACAGATGACATTGCATTGATTACTGAAACTAATGATGAAGCAAATAAAATAATAGCATCATTAGGAAAGAGAATAAAGATCAAGCAATTAGGGGAGATAGAAGTATCTCGGTTTGAATATAAAGAAAACACGGAAAGGTTTTAAGATATCTCAGGAAGATAAGATAAGCAAATTACTAAAAGATTACAAGATGGAGCTTTGTAAGCCAGCTAAGACTCCAATGAGTCAGGAGTTTAGCAACACTGATGAACAAAGCCCTGAGTTTGATAAGGTGATTTATCAATCTTTAATTGGTAGTTTGAGTTATATTAGTAATTGGTCTAGACCAGATATATCGTACTGCGTGAATCAGTTGGCTAGATTCAATTCTGCACCATGTGAAAGACACTGGATTGCAGCTAAGAGGATATTAAGATATCTTAAAAAGACAATGAATTATTCATTGTATTTAGAACCAAAGGGTGATTTAATTTTGAGTGCTTATGCAGATGCTAGCTTTGCATCAGAAAGAGACACTAGAAAGTCGACTTCAGGAACAGCCATAATGCTGGGTAAGACATTAATAGGCTGGAAGTCAATTAGACAACAGCATATAAGTTTGTCTACTATGGAGGCAGAATTCTCCTGTTTATCATTGTTATGTACAGAGTTAATAATGTATAAACAAATGTTAATTGATATAGGTATAACTGTAGATTATCCTATAATTATTCATGAAGATAATCAGGCAGCAATTCAAATGGCCACAAATATTGGAGTAAAAACAAGGAGCAAGCATACAGATCTAAGATACCTAAACGTGAGACAATCTGTAAGAAGTAAGATGATTCAGCTAGAGTACTGTATGTCGGAGGACAATTTAGCTGATAATTTTACTAAAGCCCAAGGTGCCAGTAAGCACCAGGAGAGTTGTGAAAAATATGGGATTAGATTGTAAGGTATTATATATTTATTTCACCCAAAAGGGAGTATGTTAGGTATAACATTGATACCAAATATGGTTTGGGTGAATAAATATATAAAACTTAGATATCATGGTTTAAGTGCTTATCACTTTAAGCACAATGCAGCAGGAAATTAGCCGATTAAGGGTGCGGCTAGAAGTTACAATATAAGGAAGCATTAGAAGCTGGAAAGCTTACTGTCTGTGTCTGGCTGTAACTGTCTGTTACTGTAACTGTGTGCTGCTGCGACTAACTGTGTGCTGCTGCGACTAACTGTGATTACTGACTGTGAGTGCCTGTGACTGAACTGTTATTGTTTGCTACTGTTTGCTGATTTACTGCGTAAGTCTACTGAATATCCAGCGTTTGTTTCTCTGGAGAGTGAAACCGGAGGAGGAGAAAATATCTTTATCGGCTGATAAAGATATTGCAAGGACTCTTAACTTGGACTATACTAGTGAGTCTTACTGGATGGAAATACTGTGAATGACTTAATGGACTGAATGACAATGCTTAAACTCTAACCGGATTAAAAACTATTTAAACTACAAACAGTGTTTGTGTTCAGTGTGTGTATACTCTGGGGCCCTTCCACTCTCGTTTGGCTTCCTGGCTTGACTACTGCTGCAATACTCTTCTAGGGGTTAATCCTCAAACCCTAACAATCATTATTTTTAATTTTAAAAAAAGTAATAAATGGAAATCTGGTGTGCTGCAAGAAAGGCTCCAGCTATCAAGAGTCTGTTTATTTCTATAACGAACACTTCTGTGGTCCAAACAGGTATTATGGTGCCCACATGTTAAATTTCTTTTGCTCTTCTCCCTCCCATTCATGTGTATGTCTTGTACACACAGTTCCACTTTTATCTTTTTCCTGGCTGTTCTGAATTTTGTTTCCTGACTCTTTTCTCTTTGGGGCAGATCCATTCTTTTCCAGATATCCCAAATTTTGATTCCTTTGCTGACTCCAAGCTGTCTACTAAAAGCCACATTATAGATTCCCTTAAACTCTAATTCTATTTACCTTAACATTTCTGATAATCCTCTTTCCTCTGATTCTGACTTCTTCCAGTTACAGATTTTTGCAACAAAACCCTGCATTAACTTACTTTTCCTAATAATGTGATTGCCCCAATTTTCTGACTTCCAAAATCTAAAATTACCTGTTGGGTTACACCTGTTTCTTCTCCACATATAGCTCATTGTCCAGAACTATTCATTGTTCCAGCTCAACTATAAACAATGTTGGTAGGGAATTTGTAGCCTTTGAGTTCAAACTCAACTACCATGAGCCATTTTGTGGGATGCTGAGACATGCAGTACAGTGTTTTCTGAAACACATTGTTAAACTCTTTAACCTAGGGAGGGATAATCATCCAATGAAATCAGACCTATGCCTGAATTCCAAAAGAAATCTTCTCAGAACTCACATTATTTCAATGTTAATAAAAGTGTAATACAACAAAGCACAGGATATGTTAGGTCTGCATCAGTCAATTTTGACATTCTGTGATAGTATTTATCACTCTGGTGTACAAAAGGAGTGCTGCAATTCATCCTTTATTGAGTACTTTAATTTAAAAGCAACAATAGAGCCCCGAGGATCTAGCAACAGGAAGTATTTTAGGAGTGGGCTAATAAAATCTGATTTAAAAGAGGTTTGGGTAAAATTAGGTCAAGTAAGTCTTTTCAATTTAAACAAAGCATCTCGGTTCTGGCAATTTGCTCACCTGTTGCTGTATCCATTGTAAAGAAAGGTTGGGGTGCTGTCATGAATAAAGGAGACATTGTAATCAATGACAATTAATACAAAGAAATCATACAAAATTATTCTGCTTTCTGCTGTTCCCACTTCCATATCTGAAGCATGATCTTTTCACTTTTCCACAGTATTCATTTATACAAACATTTCCTATATGTAAAAAGCTAAGTGGATATTAAGGAGACTAGATTAACATATAATTCAGCAACAAATGTTCTATTTTATTATTCCTTTTAAACTCAAACCTATCGCTGCACATTAGTCTAGTGTTCTATTTTTTTTTAGGATAAGAAAGATACATACAGCTAACAGTCGCATATTTTTAATCTAGTGAAGTCAGAGAAATATGATTGCTTTTCTTTTAATACAGTATGGGTTATATAGAAAATTCCCACTCTCATCCTTTTGCAGTGTTTTCTTTTGTTTCACAACAACTGTATTACAAACAGCTTTCTCCAAGCTGGTGCCCTCTTGAGGAATACAGCTCTCACTGAGTTAAAGTAACCATGTACTATAGTTGAATTGTAATATAATACAGTACACAAGATGTTCACTGTGTCTAACATACTTGTAGAAAAAGTCAGCATTCAAAGCATTCAGAAGTTGTTGGTGTTCCTATACTGGAAATTTTTAAGAGGAGATTGGATGACCATTTGTCTGAAATGGTATAGGGTTTCCTGCCTGAGCCTGGGGTTGGACTAGAAGACCTCCAAAGTCCCTTCCAACTCTGTTGCTGTTGTTATATATAAACTCCAGGGATGTATCCCAATGTATGTAAAATCAGCAAGATCATCATCAGAAGGTCATGCCAGCTTTCCTGCTAAAGCAAGCAGGCACCTATATTGGGCATCAGAAATATAAGATGCTGGAGGCAAATGGTCACTTTAGTGACAATGGCAAAATCATGGTCTTCACTGTGTGTGGGAGAAGATAATGGCAAACCACACCTGTATTTCACCAGGAAAATCACATGGATCGACCTTGTAAAATGAGTGACAATGTCATGCCCAATTACGACAGATGGCAGTCCACATTCTACTGAAGAAAAACTGAGGATCTTTCAGATTACTCATGGTGTTCATGAGAAAGCTAGAGAAAAGCCTTTGGGAGTCTAGTTGCTGATATTTTTCTGCAGGCAAGGAAAATCCCAAGCTGCAAAGACTGAAAAATCGTAGGAATACGGAACATAAGAAGCATGAATATGGGAAAGATCAACATTGTGAAAAGTGAAATGAATCAATTACACGTTGATGTTTTATGCATCAGGAAGTTGAAATGGACTGGAATTGGACACTTTCATATGCAGTCAAAGAACGTATTGTTTATTACTCAGGACACAAAAGAAGGAACTCTGATGCTTTCATAGTCAAGATGGATACATCAAGGACAATAGCAGGTGTTATTCAGTCAGTGACTAAATATTACCAATTAGACTTGCATATGATGATTACCCAAATGTACATTCTAGCCATTGATGTTCCAATTCCAATTGTCAAATGTTTAAGCAGTTTCCATGCAAATGTTGTTATATCACCGGGAGTTTATCATCTGGGATATATCACCTGCAGTTTATCAAGACACCAAGTAATACTGACTTTTTGTGCATGAGGCAGATACAAATAACTATTGTACAACATTGGGAAGGCAATTTCATATCTGCTTTGAGCAGTGGATTGTAGATATCTGCTGTTTTTCATGCTAACCTGGGGATGGGGGTGATTTGTTTGCACAGAGGGCACTGACCTTTCAGCAATTTGGTCAAACGTGAAGTGTGCTTTTTATGATTTGAAAAATTCACTTCAACAGTCCAACAGAAAAATTCTTTTTGGGGTCTATTGCAGTGGCCCTCAATCTTTTGGGCACCAAGGACCGGTTCAGTGGAGAGAGGTTTTTCCACAGACTGGAGGGGGGGGAGGCATGGTTTCATGTACTGCTTGCATCCCATGGATGGGGTTTCACTTATTTCCGCACCCCAGTTTCTGGCACGCCATGGTTCAGTGATGGCCCCTGGACTGGGGGTTGGGGACCCCTGGTCTATTGAACTCAACAACCTAAAAACATTTTTTAAAGAGAGAGAGTACCTTTAAAGAAATATGTCTGCATAGGCTTTGAGTATGACCACTGATATTTACTTATTGGTTAGAGATTAATGTTATGATGAACAAGATGAACTGCTGTAAGGTGAAAGAATTTTGTAGGAATGCCTGCTACGAGACAAAGTTTCTTTCTCCCCGTGCAAGACATTGCTCCATTTAAGTCATTATATAAAAAATATTAATTGATTAAGATATTATAACAAACATAACTGAAACAATTCCAGGTGTACTGACAGATCTTTAACAACCTGCTATCTTTAATACTGGCAATATAGGAATAGTAAAGCAGGGACAATTTATGTATCCTTAGCTTCAACCGGTATGGCAAATTATACTCTTATTATTTATTTATTTGATTTATCAATCGCTTACAAGATAATAGGTATAAGGTATAGGTATAATAGGTATAGGTAGGTATAATATGTATGAATACAGGGAATAGGTACGAATAAATGGGGACAATAGGACAGGGATGGTAGGCACAATTGTGCACTTATGCACGCTCCCCCCTTCTCATTTATTTTTTGTGTGCACTTAATGAAAGAACAATTCCTTCTTTGGTTTATTTTTATTTTTCTTACCTCTTCTAGCATTTCTAGCAACAAAGTTGGTGTGTCAGACAATCATAGTTCTTACTGCACAACGTATGCCATTTAAGCAGAAGAGAAGAGAGGCGGGGATGGGAATGGAATGCAATGGCAAATAGAAAGCCAATCCTAACCTTTGGAAAGATTTGAAAGGAGAAAAATATTGTTGTGTAGTACTTTGCAAAATCATTTGGTTATTTATCACACTGCAACCTACTAGAAACATACTAAAAACAAAATACAGGCTTTCTTTAATATTTCCTTTTGGGGTTGCACTAAAAAAAAAAAAAAAAGGAAAAATAACCCTGAGGCTTTTTCCTTCTTCCGAAACGTGCAAACCTGTGTTATAGGAATGGCTAGTTAAATATTAATGTGTAAAAGCAAAAAGTTGGAGTGTGTTTATTTTGTACTGTGCTAAGAAGAGTTGGAAGTCAATGTCCCGTTTTCTTTCTTTTTCTTTTTCCCCTTATATCTGACATCACCTTTCCCTGCTCTTTTTCCTTCCCTTAATTTCCTATTTTTTCTTCTTCCTATGCAAAGGATAAATGATTAAAAAGAAAGAAACCTGCATAAGAGACCAGAGAAAGCCAACTGTTATGAATCAATTTAAGATAGGGCATTCTTTCTTGGCTGCTTCTGCCATTCTTACATGAGAATCTTAAAGACAGGTGGATGTTTAAACCCAGGGAAACTAGGGCTTAAATTTAGCTCACGCCAATTCTTTTCTTTTTTCCTGTCTCAGCAGGTGGCAGCACCTGGCCATTGCTAATCTTTGGGGACTGAAAACTATGCAGGAGCAAAAAAAAAAAAAAAAAAGGAAAAGCTGGCAGTAGTGCTAGGTCACCAGGGAATCTCTGGCTGGAGATAGACTGAGAAGGTAAAACACAACTTGCAAAGAAGGCCAGAAGGAACCATTTTGGCTCTGCTGCCAAGAAAAATGCATGAATTCCCTCGCTGTCTAGCTTGACTCAAGGCAATGATTGTCTTAAAAGACTTTTTTTTTTTTTAACACGTAGGCTTACTGGCCAAAACTATTTAAAATCCATAAAGCTATTTTAATGTCCAGAAGGGCTTTAACCTAAAACTTTCATAAAGCTGCATTCCTAAATACATTTCTAGAGATGAAAATCCCAGGTAATGTAATGAATGTGCTTAAGATTGCACTGCACTTATTTCAATGTTATTTATTTTGTAGTTTTGCTTTTCTCAAGCAGTTTTTAATGATACCGTTGCTTTAAGAAAGATTTGCCATCTTCTATGCACCTTAGTTTTTTTTTATTTTAAATTGCAAAGGAGATGCATGAATTCCTATATGCATCAAACACAAAGGGTTAATGGTCTTGATTTCTGTTATCCTCATGCTTAGTATTTTGATTAAATATAACTACCATATGAGCAAATTTTTGGCACACAAGCCATGGGAACAAATAGTGACTTCTTTCCACTATGGAAGCTATTAAAATAGACAACAGGAATAAAATCTGAGTTTCATCGAGAGATTCCCTTAAAATTAAATTATGAGAATAGGGAGAATGGGATGAAATAGACCACTGACTTGGGGGATTGTCAAGGAGTGTACTGTTCACATTCTTGACCTTTGCTTCAGCAGTAACCTCAGAAATTCAGAATAGTTCTGCTTCTTCCAAGTGGAGAAAAACTATCTCCTTAATTCTATCTTCTTGAACTTTCCTTAGGACAAAACCCATTCTGAGCTAGATTGTATGTCTATGTTGTGTCTTTATATTTGGGAGTAATATCTCATAGAGGCATGTGTGTGTGTCTGTGTCTCTGTGTGTGTGTGTGTTAGAGAGAGAGAGAGAGAGAGACAGAGACAGAGACAGAGAGGCAGAGGGAGGGGGGAGAGAGAGACAAACAGAGGGAGAGAGACAGAGGGAGAGAGACAGAGAGAGGGAAAGAGAGAGAGGGGAGGTAGATAGATATTATATTTCTAACACATAAACAGAAACTAGTAATGTATGAAGAAAGATGTTGGAAGCTATATTCCCCATTCTATCCAATCACTCCATTCAGAATGAGTCACATGTTACACTTTCATGTAAATTTTCTTCAGGCTGCAAATAGAGGTTTTTTGGGGGGAAAGTCATTCTAGTTGACCCAACTATAGATCTTTTTTCTATGGACATCCAACAATAGAAACAAAGGATGACTCATGCCCAGAAATGTAAGAAGTACGTATATGATCCCCAAGGACCTTCATCAAAACCTCCAGAAAAACTAACATGACTTTGTAATTACACAAAATAATAAACCATACTATAAAGCATAAAATGAACAGATATTATGAATTAATCACACTTAAGTAATTACAACCCATATGGCTTGTTAAACTCAATCTGTTACTTGCAGCCACCTATTAGATCCTGTAAATTCAAGGTTATAACAATTCGTTCCCCACTACCTCCAACTACTATGCCATCACATTATTTTGTGAAAGAGACACTGTAAAACTCATTTTGGGAAAGGAGGGGCACTCAGTCTTTGCCTTTAATGCCTACAATAATTATTATTGTCTTTGCCTTGCATAACATGTGACACGAATACGTGTGAAATTTTCCATCACGTTTAGGAAGAGTACAACATATGCAGGTGAATTTAAAAAAAAAAACAGCACAAGTGATGAGAAACCATATAATTTATCTTGGATAATCTTCCACATCACATTAATTAATAACTACTGGTCCCTACCATCATGAATGCAAGATCAGATTTAAGTAATGGGATAGTAAAGAACATAAAACAAGTTTAATGCAGAATAAAGATTAACACATGATCCTCCCTACATTATCCCTAATATGTAGCTGTTAGTGAAATTGGGAATTGAAGAGTTAAACCAAAGTTTCCCATTAAACAGATATATGATGATGTTATCAATTATATGTTCATTCTAAAGGCATAGAATGAAAACAGCAACAACAATATGGAGAGTTGTATTTGATAACTCCAAATCTACCACCACACTGAATGAAGTGGCCATTCAGGAGGCAGGTGCTAAAAGACAGGAAGTGGAAGTGAATTTGGAGTATAGAGCTGTGTGTGCCACACACACTTCTCTTGACCCACTAAACTCACTTGTTAGCCTCAGATATGTTGCAGGCAGGATGCTGGTGCATTGTTAGCTCTGAAGTAAGATTCCATTTTAAACCCAATTGAATGAGTAAATAAGCACAATCCAAGTGTCTTGGATGAGCACTAGAAAGAGCAAGTGTTAAAAACCAAGATTGGTTTGAATCTAGTTACAGGCATGAACAAATGAGCAGGGAGAAGACTCTGTTTCCAAAGCAGATATAGATTTTATGACTCAAAAATGGGGAAGGTTGTAACTTTGGGAATGATGGAAAAGAGGATCTCTCAAAATTGGGTGAAGGCACTATCTAGGACAGACGCTAAGAAAGAGAAAGTGGAGGTTTAAATTTACTTCTGCCATCTTCACTACACTCATCTAATCCAATCTCTTGCCTAAAAAAATCCTCACTGCAATACATAGTATGTAGAACAGAATGGTTTGGTGTTAAAAAAAGAATGCTCCATCATAACTGACCAGACATATATAAAAGATTTGTAAGCTGAAAAATTCCAAGGGGTCCAAATTGGTTGAATAGCTTGTCCATTTTTAATAACTTACTCTAACATATGGTTTTGTCTTCCAGAGAATTTTGAGTATTGCAATTCTAAGCAATTGGAATAGGAACCTTTCAAGTTGAATTTTTGGCAAATTCACAGAAAATTATATATCTTTAATGAAATAAATGATGAAAAATTAAAGTGAAATTTAAGTAATGTGTGGTTATATTGTATGGATACAAGCAAGAGATTGCCTTTGCAGAAATAGATTGACCTAATTATCTATGGGACCATATTTGTGTGTTTTAGAATAAAAAATTTCTCTCTTGCTTTCAGACTCTTAAAATGTGGTCATCAGCAACTCAGCTATGAGAATAAAAACAAACCACTCTATCAATGCATTCTAATGTAACAAGGTTACTTTGTCCTTGCACAGAAGTGTCCTTGAATCATCTGAGGGGAGATACAATTATTAGACAGCCAATGATTGCCAAATCTTATCCATTAATTAAATAAAATCTAAGCAAATTTCCTGGAATCATCTCAAAGGAGATATACTGTAATTAGTAGATAGCTATTATTGTTTCTGCCTACTAATTAAATAATGGAAACTGCAAATGCAGTTATTGGGATTTTTTTTCTCCTCCATTATGATATGTATATAGTAATTTGTTTGGAAGAGTATCTGTTGATTCAAAATACTTGAAGGACACAGGCTTCAAGTTAGCCAGGGTTGGCAGAAGAGATAGTTAGGGAGGTTCTTCTGATTTTCTTCCCCAACCAAATTTTCTTGTGAGAAATTTTTCCCATGGAAATGAAATTTATGCATCAATTTGGGTGGAGGCTGTACTGAAGAACTGGAGAACTTTGTATCCCATCCAGACATAGATCCTTCTTCCCACATCTTCTTTTCCCGCTTTCTGAGGTTGGTCAGCAACTTTTGGTGTTAGTAGGAGAACAGGATGGGAGTGAAATCTCAGTTGAGCAATGTGTGTTCAGGAGAAAAAACTTGAATTTATTCCCCTTATGCTACACATAGTTTTTCTGTCTCTCTTTTTATTCTCTCTACCTATTTCTAAGCTAACTTCTGCTTTTTCCAACATTTCCCAGCCATTGCTTCTCAGGCTAAAATAGTAATAGCACTTATACTGATATACCGCTTTACAGTGCTTTACAACCCTCTCTAAGCGGTTTACAGAGTCAGCATATTGCCCCCAACGATCTGGGTCCTCATTTTACCCACTTTGGAAGGATGGAAGGCTGAGTCAACCTTGAGCCTGGTCAGATTTGATCTGCCAAATTGCTGGCAGCCGGCAGGCAGAAGAATTAGCTGGCAGTACTGCACTCTAACCACTGTGCCACCGGGGCAAAATGCTTCTCTCTCTCCTCTTTCTCCTTTCCTTGTGCATTTATGTCCTTCCCTTGATGCCCCACAGCTTTTTATATCTTTTTAAAATACCAAGTTTCATTACTTGCCTCTCTACTTTTTGGGACAAATCCCCTCCCTTCTCCAGGTCTCCAATTCAGATTGCCTTATGAATTCTGTATGACAAGCGGCTTCCTAATAAAAGTCCTTTAATGTCTTCAACTTGGCTTCACTGTTTTATTGTTCACAGTGGAGGAGTAAACTATTTTCAAAATAACATTTCAAAGGCAAGAAACACAGTTCAAATTCAAAGAGCCGATAGCGAAGCAAAAACCAAAACCAAACCGCACTGAATAAAGTTCCATGACAGACCAGGATAGATGATTGCCAACTTCAGGAAGATAACCAGGTACAGTCCATTGGAATAACGCCAATCAAGATAAACCTTCTTTAGGAATAAAACACTAATTTGTCTCCAGCCTCTGTTAGCACGCAGGTCCAAACTCTTATGCAAATCTCACACCTGCAACCCATGAAGAGGATCCTCCAGAGTAGACCACATTTTTCCCTGATCCTCTCCTCCCTGCGTGCACCTGGTCTGGCCTCTGCCCTTCCCCAGCCTCCTCCCCCACCTCTGGAGCCACACTTCCACTCCGTGTTGGCTGTTCCTCTTCTTCCTCAGAGTCAGTCTCCACCAGGAGCATGACAATATCCTTAGCGCTCCTTGGTTTTAAAAAATATATATTAATAATTTAAATTATGGCATTTAAGTAATTTAAGAATCGCTTCTGTGGAAAAGAGTATTATTGTTTTACCCTGATATGATTGAAATAAAAATGTCTGATCCTATAAATCTGAAAATCCACAGGGACCAGCAAAAGGAAGCAATAATTCCATCTGCACTAAAATTCTATTTTAAAAAGCCTTAAAGCAGAAATGTGGATGCCTAGCACTAGAGGAAAATTATTCTGATTAATTTGGGTTTTTAAATACCCTTGATCTATCATTATTTCTTTTTACCTGAAAAGATAGCATTTTATTCCCTATTTAATGCTGTTTTATTCCCTATTTAATGCTGTTTAGAAGAACCCAGTTTCCTGTTTATCACCCACTTCATCATTAACAGTTTGTTGTTTAGAAGTGAACAAAGACATTTCTGCAAGAGCAGCTGTGAAATATCTATTTTCTTTTAAAATTATTTTCAGCATTGCTGAACTAAGCTCAAACTGAGCCTCCTGTGCCTGTTTGTATTCATCTCTAACTCTCCCAAACCACCCTGCCCTTTGCAGCCTGCATTTCTCAGACTTGAATCATTCACAATAGCCTTCTTTCAGCTGGCAGAATCCCTTGCGAGTAAACACAGTTTAATCACTTTTCTGGGGAAATTGATGAGAAGCAGAAGAAAACACTGCATATTATAATGCAATGTATTTCCAGCTACCAAACTAGTTTGAAATGTGACCAGGATCTGCCAGATAATGAAAATATGTCCCCCGTTCCCCCCCCCCCATTATTTATTTATTTATTTATTTATTTATTTTGTCAAACACAATATAATAGAAATAAGGATAAACATAAGTTTAAATACAAGAAATAGGAACTAATAATTGGGGACAATAGGACAGGGACAGTAGGCACAAATGTGCGCTTATGCACACCCCTTACAGACCTCTTAGGAATGGGGTGAGGTCAATAGAGTTTACTTTGAGGGTAAAGGAGTGGGGGTTTGAGCAGGTGACACCAGAATCAGGTGAGTTCCAGACATTGACCACTCTGTTGCTGAAATCATACTTCCTGCAATCAAGTTTGGAGTGGTTTACATTAAGTTTGTATCTGTTATGTGCTCTTGTGTTGTTGTGGTTAAAGCTGAAACATTCATTAACTGGTAAGACATTGTAACATATGATTTTATGTACTATGCTTAAGTCCAATCTTAGCTGGCGTAGTTCAAGGTTGTCTAAGCCTAGAATCTCAAGTCTGGTGGTGTAGTAGGGTATTCTGTTGTGAACAGAGGAGTGTAGTACTCTTCTTGTAAAATACTTCTGGACTCGCTCAGTTGTATTAATGCCTGATATACAGTGTGGATTCCAGACAGTGGATCTGTATTCAAGTAGCAAAGGTTATGTATGACCTAGTTTGCAAATCAGTATTACCAGAAGAGAAGCTTGTTGTATAAGGCTTTCTTACTTAGACTGTGCAAAAGCACATGGATCAGGTAATTTAATTTACAAGAATGGATTCACACGCTCACACACCACTGCACAGACAGTTCAAAGGAGAAAGGGGGATCTGGAACACATAGAGGTGCCCATGTAACCAGTGACTTCTTAAAGAAGCTCTTCACTGACTTAGGTAGCAGCTACATCCCAGGGGAATACAGATTAGATTTGTCTTCATAATTACTTATTTACTGGGGACCATTCTGAAGTAACCTGTCTCACAGCCTTTTCATACCAACTACCTTTCTTGAAAGGACCCATTGAAATTGTGAAGTAAACTTTTTTGGGGGGGACGGATATTGGTACAAAGAGCAGGTGCCACAGTAGAAACGGCCCTGTTCTAGATGATAATTTCTCACAGGAAATTATCTGCATCTCATGGGATGCAGAGCATGCTTCTTCTTCTGAATCTAATGGGATGGGTAGACATCCTTGGGGAGAGACAATCCCATAAGTAACCCAGCCCCAAGCAATGGAGAGCTTTAAAGATGACTACCAGCACCTTGAATTGTACTCAGAAGCAGACCAATGACCAATAACTAGCTTAGAAAGTAGAAGTGTCGCATGTGCTAAATGACTAACACCCATAATTGCTCACATCACCAAATTTTGCATCAGTTTTGCAACCTTCCAAATACTTTTTGAGGGCAGCCTCATGTAGAGTGTTTTCGAGTCCTAAAACATGAAGCTATCTGTCTTACTCGGGCTCAGCTCAAAGTTGTTGTTCCCCATCTAGACTTCAACACCCTTCAGACACTGAGACAAGAAGATCAATTTTTCCTGTCAAATCAGGGTTCTTTTGGACAAGACAGCAATTCTCTTAAATTCAGGTGTTGTTTTTTTCCCCCCAGATGAATAGCTACAATCCTGACAATATTTTTAATTGCATGAATCATAAAGAACCCATGCAGTTGACCAACATATTGTTATAGTTTGATTTCATAGCAATATAGGTTCTGGCACATAGGTTCTTGCAGTTAGGAGATGCTTCATTAATCCATCCATCCATCCATCCACCCATCCATCCATCCATCCATCCATCCATCCATCCATAACAGCTCCGGTGGCCTAGAGGTGGAGCTCTTGCCTCATAATCAGGAGGCTGTGAGTTCAATCCTAGGTAAAGGCTAATATTTGGAATAGACTCTCCTGCTAGAGCAGAGAGTTGGACAAGACTCCAAGATCCCTTCCAACTCTGTTATTCTATGAATTCATTCATAGGAAGCGTGGCTGTGCAGTGGTTAGAATGCAGTACTGCAGCTAATGCAGTACTGCCAGGAGTTTGATTCTGATTGGCTCAAGGTTGACTCAGCTTTCTATCTTTCTGAGGTCAGTAAAATGAGGACCCAGATTGTTTGGGGGCAATATGCTGATTCTGTAAACTGCTTAGAGAGGGCTGCAAAAGCACCGTGAAGCAGTATATAAGTCTACGTGCTATTGCTATTCAATTATTTACTTTTGGAGATACAGGTACAGATGGAGGTGGGTGATTTATTAGAGTTTCCTTGGTTTGAGGGAGTTGATAGAGGTTTGGTTCTTCCACTTTAATTCCTTTGCTTCCCAACAGAAATGAGCAAGAAACTTTGGGAATTTTACCTGAAATATATAGTAAAGAATTGAAATACTTGATTGTAAATGTATTAACAGCGGCTAGGATTGTATTTGCTAAAAATTGAAAAAAATGAGAAAATATCATCACAGGAGGAAATCATTAAGAAAATATTGGAATGTGCTGAAATGAGTAGATTGACATTTGAAATCAGAGAACAAGATGATCAACAATTTTATAAAATTTGGGATCTATTCTATCAATGGTTAGACAATAAAACATGGTAATGAAATATGTAGATTCTTAGAAAATAATAAATATATAAAGATGTATTCTTTTCTTATTATATCTACAAAATGATTGTAGGTAGATTTGAGATGATAATATGAACTGTCATAAAACAAATTAAGTAACATGGATTATTTCATAAAACATGAATGAATAAAAGTATAGTCAAATGATTGATTAACAATGATATTAAAGTATTTAATATTTGACTGAAAATATGAGAATATACAATGCAATTGTAATTGAAGACTATGAAATGGAAGCACAAAACAATTTGTAAACCAACTGACACACTTTATGTATATATATGGAAGATGGCTTGATGTTTTTATGTTTTGTTTGTCTATGTTTGTCTTCAAAACCAATAAAAATTTAAAAAAGAAATAAAGAAATAAAGAAATGAGCAAGAAGCTACATCATTGATGCTTCATGCTTGCTACAAAATGTTAAGCACTTGATTTGGAGAAGATCTGGAACCTGCCCTTAGAGCAGAGGAACAACTTGAAGGTGTGTTCAAGCAACTGCATTGAAAAGACTTCCAGAAACAACTGGTTTTTTTTTATGATTGACAGTTTTAATGCTTTTTTAAAAATGTTTTTATGTTGCAAACTGACCAGAGTAATTGAATATGAGATGAGTGGCAAATAAATTTCATAATAAATAAAGAAATAAGAACTTCTGAGAGATACAGGCATTATTATCACAATCCTTAACTGCAACTAACCAAATAGAACCTCAGTGGTTTATTTCTAGATCAAATGGACCATCATAAATGCCGCATGAGTTGAACTATTGTACCTGCTCATTGATCCCTCTTTTCTAAAGTGGTTTATAAAAAAGAAAACATACCCTAATTTTTTACTTAGTTCTAATGAGGCTAGGGCAGATAGCCCTCTGACAAATAACCTGAAGGTTGTTTTTTTTAATCATATTTTCAATAAAGAGTGATAAGATACCCTCAGACTGGTTAGTACTAAATTTCAGCCAGCAGCTGCTAGGACATTCTCCCATGATATTCCATGTAATATCACACTACTAACCAGAGCATACAAAACATTTGCTAGACCAATACTCGAATACAGCTCCTCAGTCTGGAACCCTCATTACGTATCTGATATTAGCACAATTGAGAAAGTCCAGAAATATTTCACAGGAAGAGTTCTCCACTCTTCTACTAGATTTGTAGAATACCTTATGCCACCAGACTTGAAATTCTAAAACTAGAAAACCTTGATCGCACGTCTTCGGTCTGACTTAAGCATGGTATATAAAATCATACATTGCAATGTCCTACCTGTCAATGAATACTTCAGCTTCAACCATAACAACACAAGAGCACACAATAGATACAAACTCAAAGTAAACCGCACCAAACTTGATTGCAGGAAATACGACTTCAGCAATAGAGTGGTCAATGTCTGGAATACTCTACCCGACTCTGTAGTCTCTTCCCCAAACCCCAAAAACTTTAACCTTAGACTGTCTACTATTGACCTCACCCCTTTCCTAAGAGGTCTGTAGGGGGCGTGCATAAAGCGCACCAACGTGCCTACCGTCCCTGTCCTATTGTTTCTCTTATTCTTTTATTTTTCTTATATGTACCCATTTCATGTATTCACAACTATGTATACACTTATACTTATTATCTTGTAAACAATTGGCAAATAAAAAATGTTGCTCTTCCCAAACTTTCACCTGGCTTGCCATGCAACCTGGAAATTACAATAATTGCAAAGACATTTTGAGGAGAAGGGATCAGCTTTATGCAACGGAGTAGCTACCCAAAGCACGCATCTCACCAAGAAAGCACGGCGTGATTTTTGCCCCCTTAAGTAGACATTAAAAAGGAACTAATAATTTACTGAGTTGTGGTCTATCTGGTCTTATTTGTTCCAAACTGCCTGGATTCAACACAATAAATACACATGGGAAAAAGAAAAGATACTGTGAAATCCCCGATAGCTGACAAACAAACAAAGACAAGAAACACCTGGATTTCCAAGAGGCCTCTTTGGTGTTAGTTGGGGGTGAAAGTACAATCTTGAAAACCGCAAGAGTAAGTTCCCAGGCAGACTTCTAACCTGTCAATTAAGATCAGCCTCTCTGAAAATATGTCTCTCCCACATCCCACATCTGGACTGGCTTGCTTCTTCTCACATAAAACTCAACTCCTGCATCCTGCCTGCCTGCATCCCACAGATCATCTCATTCACATAAACAGTTGTGGGAAGCTACTCCTCTCCTAGAAGAATGAAATATTTTGAGAAATATTTTAAAAGGCAGGAAAAAATATTTCCCCTAAAAGAGAATCACTCTGGAGCTGAAGGTCTTTTGTTTTGTATATAGGATGGTCCAATTTTTCTCAATGGGCACAAAATATCTGCTGGGAGGAGGGACTTAAGGGAGACAGAAACTCAGAGCCCCAGCTCCCTCCTTCCAGCAGATATTTTGTGTCCATTGAGAAAGTTTGAACCAGCCTATCTACAAAACAAAAGACCTTCAGCTCCAGAGTGATGGGATTAAGACATGACCCTTCAGGACATAATAGGATTAACCCACTACCATCTAGCAGCAGAGCTCACCATATTGCACGATCTCCTAAGGACATTGCATCAGCTCCAAACTTCAACCAAACCTGGGAGCTCAGACAACAGAGCCAGCTATGACCCCTACAACAGCCAATAGAATACATGTTCTTGCACAGGAACAGGAAGTTCAAGTTCAAGTCCAAGAGAAAGTATAAAAACCACCCACTCTCAACTCCATGTGGTCAACTACCCAGAACCCATGTGGTTCTGCTTCATCATTAAACCATCTTTCCAATCAGCCTCCATGTTTCCAGTGTCTTTCTCCTGGCTTGGAACTGAACCAGCTGGATATTTCTTGCAATACAGTCTTATTTGTGGAACTCCTTTTTTGCAACATCCTGTCCCCACTGCCACCTTGTGAAATTTACTCCCACAGTTTATGTTCTATTTATTATGCTCATTATGAATTGTGGAGCTGGATGCTTTCAAATAAATCCCCATACCCAGGGTACGCAGGTTATACATTACCTTTTGATGACATTAGTTTTTTCCTAGGTCATAGTGCGAGCTTCTCTTCTCCACTGTTTCTTCAGCTTCCTTGGAGAAATTTGTTGACATAGGAACTGACACCCAGCTTGGATAAATCTTTTTTGCTTTCATCTTTCATGATAGACTAGATGTTACTAGATCTTTCATCTTGCCCTCAATTCTCTTCTTCTCCCTCAGTCTTCTTGTTCATCCTTGAGTTTCATCTCCTTCACCTTTAGGATGAGTTGTGGTGACGCAGTGTTTAGAATGTAGTATTGCAGGCTGACTCTGTCCACAGCCTGGAGTTTGACCCTGACAGGCTCAAGGTCGACTTAACCTTCCATCCTTCCGAGGTGGGTAAAATAAGGAGCCAGATTGTTGGGGACAATATGCCGATTCTGTAAACCTCTCAGAGAGTGTTGTAAAACACTATGGAGCAGTATATAAGTCTAAGTGCTATTGCTATTAAGATTAACCTTTGTGTGCTGAGATTTTTGACTTTCATAAAATCATTTCCATTAGTAGTTTTCTTCTAGATCATTTCCCATGATTTTCAAAGCTTGGGTTAATTATTACTATAAATCCACTGTCCTGATACTTTGCTAGTATATCTGTCTCCATTAGCTGCTGAAAAGTGGGAAACATTTGCCTTCACCTTATTGTAATGATCTTTTCCTTAAATTTCTCAAGACGTTATCCCCCGTTCTCACATGTTCTCCCTGTACAGGTGAAACTCGAAAAATTGGAATATCATGCAAAAGTTCATTTATTTCAGTAATGCAACTTAAAAGGTGAAACTAATATATGAGATAGACCCATTACATGCAAAGCAAGATAGTTCAAGCCATGATATGTCATAATTGTGATGATGATGGCTTACAGCTCATGAAAACTCCAAATCCACAATCTCAGAAAATTAGAATATTACATGCAATAAATAAAACAAGGATTGTACATAGAACAATATCGGACCTCTGAAAAGTATAAGCATGCATATGTAATCAGTACTTGGTTTAGGCCCCTTTTGCAGCAATTACTGCCTCAACGCGGCGTGGCATGGAAGCTATCAGCTTGTGGCACTGCTGAGGTGTTATGGAAGACCAGGATGGTTCAATAGCAGCCTTCAGCTCTTCTGCATTGTTTGGTCTTATGTCTCTCATCTTTCTCTTGGCAATGCCCCATAGATTCTCTATGGGCTTCAGGTCAGGCGAGTTTGCTGGCCAATCAAGCACAGTAATCCCATGGTCATTGAACCAGGTTTTGGTGCTTTTGGCAGTGTGGGCAGGTGCCAAGTCCTGCTGGAAAATGAAGTCACATAACTTTCTATTAATGTGCTTTGAAACAGCACGTTGGGAACATCCAACTTCTTTTGCAATTACCTTTTGAGGCTTTCCCTCTTTATGGAGGGTGTCAA
Organism: Notechis scutatus; assembly: GCF_049901735.1. NCBI lineage: Eukaryota > Metazoa > Chordata > Lepidosauria > Squamata > Elapidae > Notechis > Notechis scutatus. The sequence goes on along the minus strand of NC_142009.1, from coordinate 188,890,016 downwards.
TGATGGTTTTCTGCACAGCTGTCAGGTCAGCAGTCTTTCCCATGATTGTGATTCCTACTGAACCAGACTGAGAGACCATTTAAAGGCTCAGGAACCCTTTGCAGGTGTTATGGCTTCATTAGCTGATTAGAGTGGGACACTTTGAGCCTAGAATATTGAACTTTTTCACAATATTCTAATTTTCTGAGATTGTGGATTTGGGGTTTTCATGAGCTGTAAGCCATAATCATCTCAATTATGACAAATCATGGCTTGAACTATCTTGCTTTGCATGTCATGAATCTATCTCATATATTAGTTTCACCCTTTAAGTTTCATTACTGAAATAAATGAACTTTTGCACAATATTCTGATTTTTTGAGTTTCACCTGTATGTACATTGATCTTTTGGCTTATACTATGATATAATTAATCCTGCAACTTTCCACTCATTTGGCAAAGTTCACCCACTTATGCTTTCTTGCATGGGTGTATATAATATGCAGAGAGAGAGAGAGAGAGAGCACTTCATTTCTAAAAGAAAATATTATCTAGCACTTTCTTTATAATGATAGAAAATGTCTCACACTATGATAAAAAGGGAAGAAAGCAATTTTCTTATTTGAAAAGAAGTATGAGCTGTTACTGTATTTCTTTTATACATTTTAGTTGTTGTTTTTGTTCTTCAATAACTGCCTATGGGAAAGATCCAAGACAATTGGTTTGTCTTCTTGTTTTTAGATAAAACATACTATGTTTTTCTTAGCAAATATATACTGTAAAGCTGTTTAGGAAGAACTGTTATTTGCTGATAAATATAACAGAAGCAGGACAACAAACTAGTATTGTTCCTTCTTATCAATTAAGAGCTGGTGGAGATACAAAACCTGTAGCAAACAATGAAGTACAGGTAGTCCTTGACTCATGACCACAAAAGAGCCCAAAATTTGGCTGTGACTAAGTGAGACATTTGTCAAGTGAGTTTTGCCCCATTTTACAACCTTTCTTGACACTGTTAAGTGAATCACTGCAGTTGATAAGTTACCAACCTGGTTGTTAAGTGAATTTGGCTTCCCTATTGACTTTGCTTGTCAAAAAGTTGCAAAAAGTGATGACATGGACCCCTGGACACTGCAACAGTCATAAGTATGAGCCAGTTGCCAAGCATCTGAATTTTGATCACATAACTGCAAAGGTTGTAACTGTGAAAAATGGTCACAAGTCACTTTTTTCAGTGCCATTGTAACTGTGAACCAAGGATCTTCAAACTTGGGAATTTTAAGACTTGTAAACTTCAACTCCCAGAATTCCTGAGCTAAGATGACTGGAGGATGAATTCTGGGAGTTGAAGTCCACAAGTCTTAAAGCTGTCAGGTTTGAAGACTCCCACTGTGAACGGTCACTAAATGAACAATTGTAAGCCAAGGACTACCTGTATTAACTGAAGCAGGACAAAATGCCTAGTGTTGTTTCTTATCAGATAAGACTCATGAAGATACAAAACCTTCAGCAAAACATGAAATAGAGATCTAATGATGGATGCTTGGATTCTTCCCTGTACAGTTCTTTATGATAGCTCTGGGTTTTGTATGATGCAATCCTTTTCCCCTTAGCTCAGAATGAAGCTCTTTACTCTGAAATTGTTTCTCTATGGCAGAGGTCTCCAAACTTGGCAACTTTAAGACTTGTGGACTTCAATGCTGGCTGGAGAATTCTGGGAGTTGAGGTCCACAAGTCTTAAAGTTGGCAAGTTTGGGAACCCCTACTCTATGGTTGAAGGCAAAAAGGCTGAAACCCAAGACAGAAGATTCTCAGTCATCCAGGAAATGATAGTCCCAAAGGTGCTTTTTCGGGAGGCCATTGGACTTTCTTGAAAAGAAATGTCAGCTGGTGCTCCGTTCAAAATCCAAGAAAGAAATACTTAGACTCTTGTAATTAGAGAAAAGATATCTTTTACTGGAAATCAAGTGGTAGCAACAAGAGAATTCTGAATCTGAGGAAATAGGCACGTACATCACATATATCAAGGGAGTGAAATGTCCCCACCCCCAATAGTTCAACCGGTTCTTCCAATTAAAAGTTGTGAACTACATCATGCGGACATCTCCAGGTGGTGATGATTAGTTGACCTTGGCTTACTCAGATAAAGGTTTGCAGTTGCGCAGAGAAGAGAACGGCAAGCAAGAAATAGAAACCCCCCTCAGTTTATACAATATCAGTTAGTAACATCTCCAGCCCGTTTCCCATACTTTTCTCTCTTCCTCCCCCCGTTACTCATGACAGCCAGAAAGAAGATCTTGAAGGCTGACAATTTTGCTTCTCATCCAAGAAGCTTCTTCAGCTCTGACAAGATAGTGGGGAATGGTATCCTTTGGGACATTTTCATTGAAATGAATGTTTGGAGAAAGGACTTCCAGATGATACACCTGGTAAAGCAATGGGGTAGGAGTGTGTGGGGGTGGGAGAGGGATGATATTGTACAAGAATCTTGATTGTGATTAGTTAAATAAGGGATCAGCTGAAAACTAAATAGGCAATATCACCGCTCCTGGAACAGAATGGTTTATGCTGCTACTATATGTTTCCTGTTTATACTCTGTAAAACTTTAGCAATTTCTACCTCACTTACATGAACTATGTTTTTTCCATGTGACAAACCAGTCCTGCTCATTCTCAGTATCCTCTGATTTGTCTCACCCACATTCATTAGTGCAGGGGTCTTCAAACTTGACAGCTTTAAGACTTGTGGACTTCAACTCCCAGAATTCCTCCTCCAGTCATGTTAGGTCAGGAATTCTGGGAGTTGAAGTCCACAAGTCTTAAACTTGCCAAGTTTGAAGACCCTTGAATTAATGCGACATCCATATTTTCATGAAGCTCAGCCTGAAAATGATTCTTGACTCTTTCCAAGCTTATTTGGTGCCTTAAAAATCCTAATCCCCCACCTTGCGCACCGGGCTTCATGTTAGGCTTCTCGTATCTCACATCCAGCAAGGAGCATTATCAGCATCACAATAGTGTGTTGGCAGCTGTGCTTCCTGGAAGCTAGGAAAGTTAGTCCTGTGTTCAGCAGACACACCTTAGCTATGGTCTGCCATCTGCCTTGTTAGCAGGCAAGCAGACAGCCGCGGGAGACAGAGACAGCTGTTTCCTACAATGCGGAAAACATCAGGACTCCCTTAAAGGCTTTGTGAGGGTAAACAATTTCAGCAAAGTGTTGCAAATTTCCTTCTTCGATTGCTATTATACATTGCACCGACACAAAATAAGGTGTGTTCAGTATGGATGGATTTTTTGCTCAGTGCAGTTCTAGAACGGTTATTTCTTTGTTTTAGCAGAATGCCCATTAAGGGGAGTAAGAAACTACTAATTTCTGGAATCAAGAGATCTTGGTAGATGCCGCAATGATATCTGCATTTAATTTATGTTGAAAAACAAAGAAACAAAGGCACACATTGTTCTTGCCTGTAAGATATTAAGTTTCATGCGGTTTTATGTACTCCTGATATTAGAAAAATCTAGATAAACTTGTATTTTAAGAAAAGATGTTGTCACCAATTGTTGTCACCTTAACCAATACCATGCAAGTCTACTAAGAAGGCAAAATAGACAAAGGTACACATAGAGCTTGTGACCTGTGTGCACCATGTTTGTGTTTGTGCATCATATCTTTGAGCTCCATGTTGAACTATTAATGTGCTAGCACTTTTATTTCTTCATGAGTGTGCAAATAATACCAACATTTATCTATTTCATATATAAAGCTACCCACAGTTATTTAGTTCATATATAAAGCAAGCCACCCATACCAACATTTATTTCATATATAAAGCCACCCATAATCTTTTTTTATAATTTTATTAATGAACAACAAACAGGAAAAAAAAACATTAAAAACAATGAATGTGGTGCATATATAACAAAAAATACAAATTTACATATGTACATAAATATTAATCATCTTTGCTAGAGTTACTCCTTTCTTTTTTTAAACCAGTGGTAAAACTTCTCCCAAATTCTGTAATAATCAGATTCAGTCTTATCTTTTAATTCTTGAGTTATTCTATCCATTTCAGCGCATGACCAAATTTTTCTAATTGTTTCCATCTCTTCTGGTATATCATTTCCTTTCCATCTCTGGGCAAGAGCTAGTCTCGCGGCAGTGGTGACATGGATTATTAAATATATTATCTCTTTATTATATTTCCCCACATTGATTCCTAATAAGAAAATTTCAGGTCTGAACTCTATTTTAATTTTACACATCTCTTCTAACCAGTTTCTGATTTTCAGCCAATATGTTTGGGCTTTTTCACATTTCCACCATACATGGTAATATGTTCCAATTTCTTTATTGCATTTCCAGCATTTAGGAGATAATTTTGGATACATTTTTGCTAGTTTTGATGGCAGGATGTGCCATCGATAAAACATTTTTAGTAAATTTTCTTTATATGATACTGCCAGGGTAATTTTCCTATTTCTGTCCCATAAAATTTGCTAATCTTCCAAATTTATACCGCATCCAAAATCTTTCATCCTGGCCAGCATCGTTTCTTTCACCTTTTCTTCTTCCAATTTACATTCCAATAGTACTTTATAAATTTTTTTAATCAATTTCTCGTCCGCTCCTAATAATATTTTATCTAATTCTGTTTTCCGTTTGCTAATACACCATTCTTTCATATCTTTACTATACCTTGATTGTAATTGTAAGTAGGCCAAGCTACACATAATCTTTGAGCTCCATGTTGAACTACAAATGTACTAATACGTTTATTTGCTCATAACACCAACATTTATTTATTTCATATAAAAAGCCACCCAAGCATAAAAAAGTAATTCGTCCAGTTTAGTCACTTCAGTTCCTGAATTAAAAGAATAACTAGGACCAATTGTGTGAGTACTTCATTAAACCAAGCCTCCCTTACTTAAATCTCATGAAGTTTAGCTCCCTTAATCATTGTCAACTTTTTATCACAGAGATTCTACAGGCACATCATGATGTCTTCAAAAGAATTTTCTGAAAACTAATGACTTCTAACTTTAGAGTTGGAGACCAGTTTTTTTTAAAAAATAAATTCTCAAAATAAGACAAAAACAAGGACAATATAGTGTAAATGTGGGATTTGTTGGAGAGTAGTAAATAGCCATGCCTCACTGTAAGCCCTATAAGGCAGACCAGCCTAGGAAACCTGCAAGACCTCATACAGACCTAGAGCTACTTTTATTAGAATAGTAGTAGTTAGATAATGTTACAGATTTAATGTGCTTCTTTCCTTCTTCTTTTATATTAACGAGAATTAGGTGGAGGGCCTAAGGATCTGAGGTGTTTCACAAATCCCTTTCTTGGCTGGGCTCAAGTTTCATTTATTGTTGCCTTGGTAGCAAATCTTTTCTTTGTTCTTCAAGAACATCCTCTTTATTTAACATAGATACTAAGAAGAGAATTTATCTTTATCTCAATATTACCAAAAAGCATGAGCATCCATGTTCTGGAAAAGTTCTCCAAATTCTAAAGAAAATGTATGAAAGGATAAGCAAAAACGTGAATTTTCCAGGCTGTGTGGGTTTTCTTACATCTGACAGAAAGTAACCACTATACCATGACACAATTTTCATACCAGCTATCAACTGTGAACGTGGGAATCTCATAATTTGGAGACATTTTGCTATTTCAGGATCTGGATGATTTATTATTGAAGGAAGTATGAAATCTGTGTTATTATCAAAGAATTCCACAAGACAATATCAGGTCATCTGTTCATCAGCTGGCGCACAAGTGGGTCACACAGCAAAACAACAATCTATAAACATTACAAGCAAATATGTAAGAAAATGGATGACGAAGTTTGTTCTTTGCTTGGGTTATTTAATAAACAGTGTGGTATATTTCGGGCAGTTGGTCCACCATCATCTATAAATCAAAATTTCATTACACATAGGAATAATTACAGTTCATATCATTTTTTTAAACCAGCAGGTGATGCCCATTGACCCAAATTTAATTTAATTTTAAATGGCAGAATCTGCATTAAAGCTAAATTTAGCAAGATCTTTGTATTTACACATGAGGCTTTCCAATATTGAAATGGTGTTTTTTTTTAATTGAGAGTATTTTAGTAATTCAAAACTATTTCTACTTTTTAACATTTATGACGTAGTGTGAAAACACATAGGCTTATCCATCATGTAAAAAAGTTGTTAATCACTGCTGGCTGTTTCCATTAAGAACTGGAAATACCAAGGATTGAGCTAATGAGTTGGCCTTAAGGAACTGGGATTGACAGTTACCTGCTAAGGTCTATCAAACAGCCAGGGAGCAAAATCCGGATCCTTTTCTATCTTAAGGCAACCCTAAAGAGAAAGGCTCTCTTTAGTTTACCTCAGCTCCTAGTAATTTCATGGAATTATAATTATCCTGGGAACAAAATTGAAGTGGTCTTTTCAACTTCCCCATCTAGCCTACAAGCCTGATATTCCCTTGTGATCCCTATACAAATATCAACCAGATCCAATTGTACTTAGCTTTAAAAGAAGAGGTATGGTTGAATAGATACTGCCATCTAGCTAGGCATTGGTGAGAAATAATAGTTTTATTTAATTCAAAAATTCTTACTAGAATGCTCCATAAATTAGTGACAACTGCTTCTGGCAATAATTAGCCCTTCAAAATTAGAAATGTCAAAGCAGTTAATAATCAGGGCATACTAATGCATCTATGAAAAGTTGTAATATTTTAAGAAAGATAAAAATCAGTGACTCACAACAGGCTTCTTCAAACTTTGCAGTGCCATAAATGCCAACATTTCACATAAGGTTGGCCTTTCTCATAACCCTGATACCTCAAATTCAGAATCTTCTCTAAATCATACAATTTGCTAAAGCTAAATTGAAAATCTTCAGAAATATTGTGGCTGTGGAATGTAAAACTGATGGGGGGGGAAACTTCCCTATTTTACAAAGGATGCCATAATGTGATGATGAAAACTTTTTAATATTAAACTTCATTTTTAATATTACTGATTTGTGAATTAAAACAATTTTAAAGAGGCATCAGCTCCTTAATTTAATTTAAATCAATTTATTTAAGTATCAGCTGCCTTGCAAAATTCCCTGGTTTCACTTCTGCTAAGGCACAGTTGATATAATTTTGTTTCAGAATCCTACTGAACTAAATAGGCATATAAAAATTGGGATTTTTGTTTCCATCCATAAGCCACAATAATACCGGCCAAGTCCTATTGTAAAGAATCAGTAGAAGTTAAATGCCTCATTAGGTGCACTTTCAGTACAATTGAAAACTTAGACTTAAGTAATGTATTAAATTTATATATCGCCCATCTCACTATCGACTTTCCCCCTGCTGTGCCTGGACAAATTGAAGGTCTGCAAAACCTAGATTCTACTTTTCTAATACATGCAAAGACTCACATCTGATTAATAGTTTCCAGGTTTTTCTTTCCACTATAATAACTGAATAAGGAGTCCTTTCCAGGAAGAGTAGGAACAATGTAAATTTTTCAATTTAGCTTAATGAATACAAACATTTAATGACCAGGTCATATGATCTAGGCCAAATCAGTTAGATAGCTCACTCAGTTGACACTGGTTAATGACCAAAATACTTGGTAACGCTCCCATTCTTACACTTGAGAGGTGTTAGCTAGATGCCTTCATGTAAGCCACCTGCTAAAAACATGCTATGGAAAACAAGCAGTTTCTTCACTAGCTTCTCCTTTTCGGAAGAAAATAAAGTGGGTAGATAATAATCACCATGTTAAGGAGCTGGTGAAAAGGCCCTCTTCTAAACAGTTTACTGCTGGTGCCTTATGCAAACTTGATCCTACAGCAAATATCCTGAGAGAAAAAGCATTTTCCAATTATCGTTCTCTTTAGGAAGGAATAATAACATCCGTTCTAGCAGCACTAATGTACCTTAAAAGCAGAAGGTGCCATAATACAAACCGCAGTTTGTATGAGTTAAATTGCAAAGCCGTCTATAGTAATATCTGCTCACTTTTCATAGCAACATTTCATAGATCCGGGACAGATCACAGAGAACCTGCTGTCTCTTTATAACCTACATTTTTAATAGGCCCTTTAAACATTTGGACATACATATACCCACATTTAAATAGCATTCTTTTCAGCTGGTAAATGTAATTATCTACAATCTGAAGTCAAAGAAAAAGAATGGAAATTGACTGAATCAAAATATTCTGTCACCATGATACATAAGCAACCCAAGCATCTTTTCAACAAATGAAATTGTCCTTTATTTTATGCTTTTAGAAATACATTAGGGTAATTGCTCTGCAACAAATTACCTTCTGTGCTGTAAGCTTGACTACAACATCTTTAGCACGGACATCAATTGTGCAGATTGTCATGATCTTCTGACAATCTCCTGGGTGAGTTCCCCTACCAGCCTGTTTATAAGGGCATTCAGTTGAGCAATATGTAAAATAATTATATTTCAATGGAGATATTACACTGAAAAGGAGAAGCCCGATTATGTGTCAAGTGCTAAATGGAACCGTTCTGGGAACAAGGCCTTCATATTGGTGCCTTTAATCAGTGTAAATAATTTTTTCAAACTAATCACAGTATTGCTGCCTCATAATCACAATTTGCTTTCTTAATAATAAACATATATTTTTCAGTACTGGCCATTATTTTTATTTAAAAATGAATTAAGGACTAGCATCTGGGTTTGTCTTCGGGTCCAATAAAACAGTATTATGAAGAATTCCAGGCGAAACACAAAGATAATGTCATAACCAGATAACACTAAAATAGCCTTGCATTTTTTAAAATGTCTTTCTCCTCCACCCCCAAAGAAAGAAACTGGTGCTCAGCCATTATTTTGTTTTACATCTACTTAATGCACAATTGCCTGGCCTAGAGTTTAAATTTTATATTCAAAATTAATGGAAACAGATTAATGAATTGAGGAGCAAGGGCTTGTGCAGAAATCCAACCGACTGTTCTGATGGATGCCAAATTTTGAGAGTTATAATGTGTTCAGACATATGTGTAAGGAGAGAGGTATAAGAAAATCCCATTGCTTTTTTCTGAAGGTCCAAACAACATTAAATGACAAGGTTCATATAAATGTATGACACTTATACAAATTTGTCATACATTTCTTTATGCATTTACTGTTGCATTTTTTATCCCATCATTATTATTTTTTGTCAAGACCGCAAATAAACTAACTGTGGTGATTAAATAGGTTGCTTTTGAAGGACAGAGGGAAGATCCACTACCAAGGCAATGTCAGAAAAATGAGATGAGCCCACTCTAAGAAAGTGAAAATACCTCAAATAGACTCCTTTCAATTCTTATGCAAGACCTTCATAGGCTCCTGTTTATTATAGCTGCTGCTCCGGTAAAAGTAGCTTTAGGTGTGCACCATGCCTGTTTTTTGTTTGTCTACCTAATAAGACCCCCTCCTACTGTTTCTGAAGGGTCTGGAGGCTGGGCAAGAGCACACCCCATTCTTGTGTGGTATCCACAGCCTCCAAAAATCGCACAAGAATGGGGTGTGATTTTTGAAAATAGTTGTTATTGGTGTTGATGAACAGTACTATGTCACTGTCATGGCGTGTCACCATCAGGGTGTCACCTTTGACATGCGTTTCATAGCTTCGCTGTCATTGCACTAAGGATTTTTCACTGTATTGTCAATCATGAGGCACATTATTAAAAGTTGATTTAAAATATTTTCTAATGCCAAATTAGGGAATTGCCTCTCAAAAGGTTGTGAAGTGAGATCCCCATAGTTCATGGCTTGGGTGAGGATCTGGCCTTCTAGTTCTTCTTCCACTAATATAGACAAATATCTTAAGATCAGTGCACTATATACTGTATATGTAAGAAAAAAGTCCCAAGGATGTTATGACTTAGTTCAAAACGCTTTCACGCATAAAACGTGGGAATCCCAACACCTCCCTTAAATATCCTCAAACTAATTGGGGATAATGGGAATTGTAGCTGTAGACATCTTGAACTGAGGTGGGGGCTAAATTGGGAAAGCTGCTCTTGAATGTCACATCCTGAATTAGTTCCTAAGGAAAAGGCCTATGTGAACACAGGACTTTGTCATATATTATAGGCAGAAAAGATACAGAATACAGGAGAGGTCACATTGCCACAAACTAACATCAAGAGCTGTGCAGAGTATTTTTTAGATTAAGAAGCCAGATAGATAATTATTGAGCCCTATACATAATTAATAATGGAACCTTCTATTAAAGATATTGGATTTTAGCTTTGAAGGGCAAAAACCTAATTTCTCTTTCTATTTTGCCATAATTACTTTTGAGATGGGAAAATCCTGACCCTGGAAAGCCCCCGGAAAGAGGGTCTAGTGAGACAGGAAGAAGAATAGTCAAATAATGCCTACCCAACTTATCCAGTAACAGGGATTTATTTGTTCGTTTGTTTATGAGAAGGGAACAAGTGCCTTTATACTATTGCCCTACTAGTTATTTAATTGCTAGGTTCTTGACTTATCAACCTGCTATAAATTCTTGCTACTATGGGTACCCATATTGGCCCCTTAGTTTCCATTGACATGTAATACACTAATTCGAGTCATCAATTTCAATCAGATCTAAGTTTGACTGGATTCTACCCAGATACTTATAAACTACAATTATAATTCATTATTCAAGGATGATAATGATACAGCCTTGTAGATAAGTACATAAATTCAAATGTTGGATATTAAGCCGCTTTTGTTCTTAGTTTTTTTTTCCTGAGAGATCTGTTCAACATTGTTTTAAAAATCATTTTAAAAAAAAAATAAATCTCTTTTTAAGCTTATTTTGACAAAGCAAATGCTTGTTTGTACTTTTAAATCTTGATCAGTCCTTTTAGATGCTCTAAAGTCTAGCATCTTCCTGTGTCTTTGCCCTAATGGAAATACCCTGCAAGTGAACTCAGTACTTTCAGGCCCACTCAAATGGACATTACTCCCACCATTAGGCTGTTCTGCCAGCAACTGACCTCAGTTAGAAAACACTCCCCATATTTACTCATCAGAATGCCCTGAAGTGGAACTTGCAACAACATTGAACTAAAGCCAGGAATTAATTACATGCATATTAATTTTCCCAAGTAAGATTATTAGTAAAAGGTGGGACTTGCGATCCCCTTTGCAGAGTGATGTGCTTCTCTTTCACATCCCACTCAGCCCTCTCCTCCATCACCCCTTCTGTTCCTCTTCCCCACCTGTTTCTCCATCACTCTCCCAGCAGTCAGTCAGCATTTTTTGGTTGCCGACATATTTAGTCATTATTGAGTTGTTGGAGAGGAGTTCTCTCTGCACTCATTCCTGAACATCAAAAATAAAATGCATTCTCAATTTTATTGTGTCCAAAGCAGACATTTGGATTATGAGCTCTACTTCCACTAATGCATACTGAAGACAACTCCTCATTGAGCAAAACCTGGCAATAATTTGCCCCAGCAAATCATGCCTCAAAATGTTAATTAAGACCAGCTTTACCCTACCATGATATGGTTTTTGTAGTTAACTTGCAGTGTGAGGCACATACCATTCTCTAGGTCAGGAAAATAATTTACCTCTAGTGAGAGAATCCAGAAGTTTTTATTCTTTTGCACAATCCCAATAAGCATTGCGTCACAAATGAAGATTGCATGGATACCACCCAGGATGGAATGAATGTAAATCTTGGCCAGTCTCAGTATGCACTGTTTACAGTACAAATACCAGGAATACTTTCTCCTTTCTCCCCTACAAATTACTTTTGTAGGATTTGGTTTCTTCTTGATACTTTAACTGTTTTGGATGTGACCAAGGCAGCTTTTGCACAGCTCCGATATGTACACCAGTTGCAAAGTTTCCTGAATCATGACTTCCTGTGCTTAGTCATTCAACACCTGGACTGCTGCAATGTGCTCTATATGAGGCTACCCTTGAAGTCCATTTGAAAGCTTCAGCTGATGCAAAATGCAGCAACAAGAGCATTCTTTGGGGCCCTTAGGATGGCCCTTATTACATCTCTGCTCCATGAACTTCACTGGCTACCGGTCTGCTTTTAAGTACAGTTCAAGCAGAGGTGGTATTCAGCAGGTTCTGACCAGTTCTGGAGAACCGGTAGCAGAAATTTTGAGTAGTTCGAAGAAGCGGCAAATACCACCTCTGACTGGAGATTTTACAGTATCCTTCCCTTGCCACCCCCACCAAACCACGCCCACAGAACCGGTAATAAAATATTGAATCCCACCACTGAGTTCAATGCATTGGTTTTGAACTTTAAAGCTCTTAATGGCATAGATCAAAGCTACTAATACCTGCCTCATCCCACTAGGACAAGTATGACCTACTCATACCAGCAGAGAGGGCCTATTTCAGATTCCATTGGTCAAAGGACTCTGACTATTGGGATGCAGAAGAGGAGATTCTAGGGGTAAGATCCCCATCTTTCTATTTTTCTGCAAGAGCCTGAAGTCCTGGCTCTGCCAATTGGCCTGGGGATCAAATAGGAGAATTCCACCCTAGAGGTTGGCTGCTAGATTGATGGCAGACTCCACTTCCCTTCCCTCTTGCTGTCTGCTCTCTATCTATCCATCTTTTTGATTACATATTGATGTATTATTCTCGTTGTGTCCCTCTATCATTGTTTATTTTATTGATCTATTCTTTTACTTCTGTTTACACTCCTTTTATTTTCTTCCTTTTTATTACTGTAAGCTGCTAAATAAATGAAGAAGGGAGAGGAGAGGATGAAGTAGAATGTATTTTGCTGCTCAAGAAGGGGTCTAAATCACTATCTGCCTAGGATCATTTTATCTGGATACCTGCACTGAACAAGACGTTGATGACCCCTCTGATTATATGATCAGCTCCTCCACAGACAGGCTTTGAAATGCCATCATTCTTTAGAAATGCTTAGCTTTTATTGCAGCAATCCTGACTGCCAGCATCAAAACAAAATAATAATAATGTGGATCACTCTAATAGCAAAGGAGATCTTCTGTGTGCGGGTTATATGTTGCAGGCTTTTAAAGCCACTTTTAGCTTCTTCCAAAGCTGTACGGGCATTGGCATTGCGGTATGTCTTTCACAGTTTTTATAGAAGCAAGTGCCCCGATTTCCCAGGGTTAAGTCAGTGAAAGTAAGCTGAGCTGACAGCTATCGTGCTTCTGCCTGCAGAGAGGCACTGGATACTATTTTAATTGCAGGCTCAATAGCCTCTACAGAAGTGTTTGCTTCCTGGACATCCTGAGAGTTGAGTTCCAAAACCTCTGGGTTAAGGTTGAGCAAGCTGCTCTACTGCATGCCAACATGTCTCTCTGCATGACTGGTTTGCCATTTTGATACATTCAGCACTTATTTTCCTACCAGTGCAGGATAGTCTAGGCAAAAAGTTATTGCCTTTGTGAATCTTGAAAGATCCAAAGAAAGAAAGAAAGAAAGAAAGAAAGAAAGAAAGAAAGAAAGAAAGAAAGAAAGAAAGAAAGAAAGAAAGAAAGAAAGAAAGCCTTGTACTTTCTCTCCTTTTATTACTACTCATGAATAGTCTTTCCAATCCCTTAAATACCTGCCACTTTCTCCTTTTGTCTGTCTAGGATGTCTCCATCTAGGCTAATCTCTTCCTTTCATCTTTGTCCTAACTATGCCTCCCTCTGAACTTCTTTATACAATGTGCAGCTTCTGCATGGTATTCTGAGGCAGCTCCTGTAGAACATATGGCAGTAACCTACCCATGAGGTGGCAAGGACATTAGTTATTGTCACTGAGGCTAGGAAGGCTCACAAGTGGTATCCCAGTGGGGGGAAAAATTCTCCCGTCACAGTTTCCATCTACCTATCCAGCAGCAGCCAATATTCAATTTATAATCTATATTTGGTCCAAGAACTCAAAACAATTCACACAGCCTTTCCTTCTCAAATTATTCATCGCTATAACCACCCTATGGGCTGAAAGATAGTGATTGGCCCAAACTCACCTCCAGAGTTTCCCAGAGTAAAGCTGGCCATTAACCTGGACCTGCCTGATTGTAGTCTAATATCTTAGTCTAACTTTCATAGAGGGTTTGGAAACAATTGTTAATTGGTAGATACAAAACTGTTTTTAAAGTAGATTACAGTAGACCTATGAGGTTATTTCATTCACTGTGTTATTTAGTTGATAGTACCTGTTCCTTTACTTTGTAATTAATTAAATTACTTGGTTTTGTAATTTAAATTACAAATTTGTCTAGAGATCTTTTTTGCTCTGTTGACAGTCATAAATATATCAAATGTGCTGAGAAACGTTTGCAATTCCTCCTATTTGAAGAAGCACACATCATTTGTTAAATGTTTTAGATACTTTATATTTGTTTACAATTTATACTTTTATTTGATATCTTTCATTCCATTTGTCATGTAGTCATCTTGAAGCAGTTATAAAGCAAAAGGGAATCTGGGAGCGAAATATGTGAAGCTACATAATGGTGAAAGAAAGAGACCATGTATAGGCTCAGAAATGTTATCTTTCAGTGTTTTGCTTAGACAGTTTATTTATTTATTTATTTATTTATTTGATTTGCCAATTGTTTACAAGATAATAAGTATAAGTGTATACATAGTTGTGAATACATGAAATGGGTACATATAAGAAAAATAAAAGAATAAGAGAAACAATAGGACAGGGACGGTAGGCATGATGGTGCGCTTATGCACGCCCCCTACAGACCTCTTAGGAAAGGGGTGAGGTCAATAGTAGACAGTCTAAGGTTAAAGTTTTTGGGGTTTGGGGAAGAGACTATAGAGTCGGGTAGAGTATTCCAGACATTGACCACTCTATTGCTGAAGTCGTATTTCCTGCAATCAAGTTTGGTGCAGTTTACTTTGAGTTTGTATCTATTGTGTGCTCTTGTGTTGTTATGGTTGAAGCTGAAGTATTCATTGACAGGTAGGACATTGCAATGTATGATTTTATATACCATGCTTAGGTCAGACCGAAGACGGCGTAATTCAAGGTTTTCTAGTTTTAGAATTTCAAGTCTGGTGGCATAAGGTATTCTACAACGAGTAGAAGAGTGGAGAACTCTTCTTGTGAAATATTTCTGGACTTTCTCAATTGTGCTAATATCAGATACGTAATGAGGGTTCCAGACTGATGAACTGTATTCGAGTATTGGTCTAGCAAATGTTTTGTATGCTCTGGTTAGTAGTGTGATATTACCAGAGAAAAAACTACGTAGGATTAGGTTAACAACTCTTAATGCCTTTTGGCTATGTAGTTGCAGTGGGCTCTAGCACTTAGATCATTAGAGGTGAGTATTCCAAGGTCCTTTAAGAGCTTGGGTCATCAACAAGATCTTGACTATTCAGCTTGTATTTTATTTTCTGATTTTTTTTGCCAATATGTAAGACAGAGCATTTATTTGTTGAGATTTGGAGTTGCCATTTGTTTGACCATTCAGATACATAGTCAAGGTCTTTTTGTAAGGTAGCAGTATTGTCTGTGGTATTGAACAGCTTTACATCATCAGCGAAGAGAACGCAATTGCTCTTAATATGATCACAGAGGTCGTTTATGTAGAGTATGAAGAGAGTTGGTCCTAGAACACTGCCTTGGGGAACACCACTATTGACAGGTACTGGATTTGATAGGACGCTCCCGATTTTGACCATTTGTTGTCTGTTTGACAGGAATGCTTCTATCCAGTTATTCAGTTGTCCAGAGATACCATAGGATTTTATTTTTAGGAGTAGTTTGTCGTGTACCACTGAATCAAAGGCTTTACAGAAGTCTATGTAGATTGCGTCAATTGCTTTGCCCTGGTCGAGTTGTGTCGTCCATATGTTTTTGCAGTGTAAGAGTTGCAGATTACAGGATAGTTTTTGTCTGAAACCAAATTGTTTATTGGAGAGTAGGTTGTTTGACTCTAAGTGGAGGATGATGGATTGGTTAATAATTGATTCCATGACTTTACAGGTGACGCAGCATAAGGAGATTGGCCTGTAATTTTCAACTAGGCTTGGGTCTCCCTTTTTGAAGATGGGGATGACTGTGGCTGGTGACCATAGGTTAGGCAAGGAGCTGGTCCTGAAAGATTTTTCAAAGATTATGCTTAGAGGTTTGGCTATGGCAGTGGATAGCTTTCTTAAGAAGTAGGCACATATTCCATCCGGTCCAATAGATAGAGATGGTTTTAGATTGCGTAGTGATTTTTCGACATTGTCTTCTGTGAAATCGATATGTATTAGATCATTGTTGTTATCTGTGGTACGGCTAGGAAATACTGGGCATGATCCATTGCTGTTTACAAATACTGAGCGAAGAACGTGTTAAAGATGTTGGCTTTAATGGTGTCGTCGTTGCAGTCTTTACCATCAGGTCCTATCAAGGGAGGGATGGACCTTGAGTCTTTTAGTTTGTTGTTTACAAAATTGTAAAAAGCTCGGGTGGAATTGGTGCTTAGAAGGTTTTCCTCTTGTTTAATGTGATAATTGGTGCATTCAGTCTTTATCTGGTGGCATACATTTTTGTATCGGCTTTTGAAATTGGCAACGTGACCAGATTTGTTTTTCCGCCAGAGTGATCTCTTTTTGGATTGAAGTTTCCTTATTGATATGGGTAATCTGCTTTTTGTTTTGTTTTGGGAGTTGTTGTTGGAACATATAGTTTGATGACTCTTTTGACTTCAAGTAAAAATATGTTATAATGGTCTTCAACGGTATTGCATCCAGTGAATAGAGATTGCCAATCAAGGGATGAGAGATCGTTGTCTATAAGATCATAGTTGCCTTTTTGAAGTTACAATAGGGGATTACATCATTGTGGTGATTTTTGTGTGGATGTATGTTGAGACAAAAGTCGATCATATTGTGGTCACTACTGGAAAAGGGTTCTTTAGTTTGTATTCCGTAAATTAGGTTCAAACTGTTGCAGAAGATGAGATCGAGGCAGTTGTTTAGTCTAGTGTTGTTGATTACTAGTTGTTCCAGTCCCAGATTTGTAATAGCATTGTAGAAGGTTGTGTGTATGATTTCAGTTGTACAATCATTTAGGGTCCAGTTAATATGAGGTAGATTGAAATCACCAAGAAGGATAAAAGGGTATGGGCAGGATGCAGCCCATGTTAGTAATGTATTTAGCTTGTTTACATGTTCGATGTCATAATCAGGTGCTCTGTAACATAGTAAGAATCGAATTGTGATATTTAAGGATAGTTCACAGATGATGGTTTCAGGAAGGGCAAGCTCCTGGGTAACTTGGATATTTTTTAGATGTAAGGATTTTTTATAGAATATAGCAACACCACCTCCTCGACGATTTTCACGATCTGATCTGTAAACATGATAGTCTCTTACTGTGGTAATGGAGTTGGGGAGAGATGCATTGAGCCATGTTTCACAGACAAATATAATGTCAAAGTTAGCCATATTTAGGAGGAAGAGAAATTCAGGTATTTTATTCACGAGGCTTCTTGCATTGAGTAGTTTGCATTTAAGGCCGGCAGTAGTTGGAATTGTGGTAGTTGGGGGCGTGCGTGCCTAGTCTTGGGTGATGGTGGATGGGTTGAGGTAGGGTTGTGGTTGAGGGTAAAAGTTGAGTATTGGGTTGCATGGCTTACTTTTGATACAGTCAGCATGGTAGTCAATGTACAGGTCCTTCTCTCCATTGTCTAGACGGTTTTTGAGTTCGATGCGGAGTACGGGAGCGGGCACGTTGCTGTATGGTTAGGTCAGGCGGCAACGGAGGTTCTTATGGTTGGTGTTGGTTTTGGCGAGTGAGTTTATAGTATAAATGAATTTACGTTTGCTTGATTCATTTTTGCAAATGACCCTGCACAAGCGTGGGGCCACAGATCCGTCTCTATTTTTGAGCTCTCGGTCAATGCGGGAAATGTCAAGTATTTCATCAGCGGAGATGGTTGATGCTTGATAATTTCTGATGATGTTTCGGACAGTTGTGATGTCATCATTGACATTGGTGTCTTCTAGACCAAATAAGATGGCGTTTGGACGTTTCCGTTCACGCTCAACGGCTTCTCTGATGAGGATTGGGATATCAATATTTGTCTGGGTTGTGTTTATTTGTGGATTGGGTTTTGGATTGGATTGTGGTTGATTGGTAGAGATGTGGTTTGTAGCTATTGGATGTTCAGGTTTTTGCGTTGTGTCTTTTTTTTCAAGGTTGGATATTCTTTCTTTTACGGCGTCCAGGGATGCTACTATGATGTTGAGGGATGTTTTAATGGTTTCGATGGTAGGGGATGTTTCAATGGTTTCGATGGTATCAACTCTTTCAGACAGATCCAGTTTGGGTCTGCATGATTTGCAGAAATATGGAAACTCATTGGATGATTTTAGGTATTGAATCATCTGCTCAGGTAATCCCAAGCAGTCATGATGAGTGTATTTTTTACACAGAGAACATTTGGTGGAGTTTTCATTATCCTTTAGATTTTTGTAGCATTTAAGGCATGTGCAGGAGTCTTGTGGTTCATTGGTGGGGATCATCTTCTCTTTAGGTTGTGGTTTGACGTAGGATTTTCTTTTTGGCATGGTAGGATTGTTAAAATAGTACGTTGATTGAATTAATTAAAGGAACAATTTTGGGTAATCTATATAGCCAGTATTACATCAAACAATCAATTGCAGTAGTCTCTCAAGTCAGATAATATTCCTGAGCAACAATCAGCCTGAACAATTAATTACTCTAATCACTAATCAATTAATTACACTAATCATTAATCACACTGTTCATTTAAATTCACTAGATCAATGATTTTGCTATTCAATTAAATTACATGAATTTTGATCTTTTAAACTAGTCAGTAATCACACTATTTGCACTAAACACTCTAATCACACTAATCAATTAAAAACAATAAATCAGTTAAACCATTAATAAAATATTTTATAGAAATTGATTATCTAATCGTTGATATAGGTGATGAGGTAGAAAAGTTGTAAGATTTGAGGTAATGAGGTAGTATTAAGAGTCTGCAAGGAACGGGTTAATTGTTTAACTGGCAGCTGAATGGGAGGAATTTATCGCTAGCAGATCGCTATTACTCTGTAAACAGGAAGTTGTAACAATGATCCAAGGGTTTTTATCTGAGCGAAGGAAAGATTGAACAGCTAACAGGAAACTATTTGTTTTTGTTTTCCCTTGATGAATGAGATGGCCCTCGCCCGCTTGCCTTTGCGCCTCCGGGCTGTCTGTTTGCGCTCTTTCGCGGGGCGTGAGAACGCTCGCTCCGTGCCCCGAACGAATCTTAGTATCTTTGTCTTCTCTTACTTTTCCCTTCTTTTCCGTTTCCCTCACTTTTCCGTTTCCCTCACCGTCTTCTTGCCCCGCCGATCACGGGCGCCGCCATCCGATCACGGGCGCCGCCATCCGAGGCAGATTCTTGGGGCGCTGATAAGATCGCACCTGCAGTCCCCACTTTCTCTTGGGGGAGATGATTCTGCCGGCCCTTCCCGATCGTTTCCCGGCACTTTCTCTTTCCCCTCTGGGGCTGTTTCCTTTCCCCTCTGGGGCTGTTTCCCCAAACTCCACTCGGGAAATCCGCTGCTCGAAACGCCGCTGGGATTCCGAGCTCGATTCCTCCGCGGGCTCCTTTCTCTTCGGGCCGAACCCGGGACCTTCTCGAGACTCGGCGCCCACCTGCGGTCTGATTGAAAGCGCGCTCTCAGCGGCCCGCGTTTCTCCTGGACCCTGACTGGGTATTCAGGACTTACCGAGCTTCTCCGCCAAGCTCCCGGACAACGATATCCCTCAGGAGAACGTTAGGATGAGTTCTACAACTGCACACTAACTAGGTCCCTGAAAAAAGCAATATTGAACCCTGAGGCATGTGTAAGGATGCCTCAGCATCACACATAAAGAGGACTTTATTTTTAAAAACATTTTCCTCAGTTTAACCTGAAAATCAGGAATCTCCATCCCACGAGTCTGAATTATTTCATTTTAACTATAATTTCAAGGATGTTAACATCAAGCGCAGGAAATCAGGAGTCAAGTTGGTTCAAACAAATATAGATTTATTGCATGTTAACAAGAACCTGAACTACTAATGGTCAAAGAAAATTGGTGGTAGTTAAGAGTCAATGGAATTCAAGATGGGCTGGATTTAGATCTCCTGTGAGCATGAACAGACTCAAGAGTGATGACATGTTTGACTCCTCCCTCAGGCTCAGCCAGGTCATCTCCTACAATTTATTTCCATAAAATTTGCCTAAACTATAGCATATCCAACCAGTATCACCTCAATGTACCATATTTCAAAACATTCCAAGTTGGTAAAATATAAAAATGCAAACTCTATGTTTGATCTGAGAGTAGTTGCTCCATGTTAGACTTAGAAAGAAATTGGACATAATAGGAGATAAAAAGGATACAAACGTCATTCGCAGTTTGGTGAAGTGAGCTTTAAATGATCAGATTCATCCAGAATACATTACCAAGAAACATTGAATTGTTATCTTTAGACAGCCTTTTCTAAGAGTTTACAATTTCTCAGTTCAGTGAAGCTTGCGACTAGCTTGTTATCGGAACAAAAAAGGAAAAATCATCCAGTTCACAGCACAGAACTGAGCTCACCTCAAAAAGTACACATTTTTTTTTCTGATAACAGACACTTCATTGGACTGTAGAAAAGCCACTTCATGCTTCAAAGTAGAGGCAATCTTTTTTAAGATTCTTGCACTTTTCAGGTAATTCCTAACAATGTACAAACAGACATTTTGGTTGGTTGGTTGGCACATCATCAAGCCAGCAAGCTTTCACTTAGAAAAGATTGAACATATGTCTTTCTTTCTTTCTTTCTTTCTTTCTTTCTTTCTTTCTTTCTTTCTTTCTTTCTTTCTTTCTTTCTTTCTTTCTTTCTTTCTTTCTTTCTTTCTTTCTTTCTTTCTTTCTTTCTCTCTCTCTCTCTCTCTCTCTCTCTCTCTCTCTCTCTCTCTTTCTTTCCCTCTCTTTCTCCCTCTCCCCTTCTCCTCTCCTCTTTTAATAAGAGTTTTTAAATACTTTTTATTCTCCCCAATTATGAACTCATCATGGTTCATATTTTAAAAAAAAAACATTGTACAACATGTTTATTCAAGTACTCCACTTGAAAACGAGCGCAACATTTTCATCAGTAGTAGAATAACATTTTGTGTAGTTTTCAATCTTTCTATTCTTTTGCAACCCCCACTACTGCCATATCCATATCCAGCATTGTCTAGCAGTTCCATTGGCCCTGAGAAGGAGATTCTGGAGTCATGAAGAAGCTGGTTGAATAAGCAGAGAAATAAACAATAGTTTTTTAATAGGAGGAGCAGAGACGTGACTATTTAAGCAAGCCTCCTAGCATCCAGTCAAAACACCTCTTAAGCTGATTTATTTTTTTTCTAACGAGAATGTAGTTTTTATTCCACTGCGCAGGATTTTTTAAAATCGTTTTATATTATTCTTTATGTCCTTCCGTTCGCATTCTTTTTTTTAATTACTCTTGTGAGCCATTTTGAGAGTTTTGCTAAACTGCAAGGCATCATAAAAACGTTTTAAATCAATGCATAAGCACGTTCAAATGGGCGCTTCCCTCATTATGTTAGAACAGGAATGTTTGCCGAAGTCAATAATGTTTCAGAAGGTGAAAAAGTCTTAAAGGAAGGAATGTATACTACAGAGAACTGTTTCCATATCAGACGTCTGCAGGTTGTTGTTTTTTGAGATTAATTTCTCCCCAACTTTGAAATTCCAGCTATTGATTTTCCTTTTGTTCTGGCAATTGCACTTAAAGTGCAATAAAACATTTACTTCCTCGTGAAGGTTTCTTGAAGAAAATGTTGCTGGTCCTGCAAGGGCTGAGCGAGATAGATTAGAGTATAGAAAACACACCAGCAAGCCAATTAACAGGATATTTTGTCATCGTTTCAGACCTTTCCAGTCCTAAGCTTTTCTTCAACTTAGCATCCACAAACCTTGCTTATGTCAAGTGGATGACCTTGTACATCTCTACAGCGTATTTTGGATAATACTCATCATTATATTTAAAATAGTATTCCTGGATTGGGATTGGGTAAAGCAGTAAGCCTCCTCAAGTCCTGCTATGATGTCATATAGTGAAGGATGGTGTTCCTGGGAAGGATGAGAGAAGAATGCCATAAAAGTATCCCAAGAATATGCCAAGATATTCACATATCAAGCAGGATTACCCCTGGAGGATTGCTAAAGGTTGTAACAGATTCAATAGATAATCAGAGTTGGAAGGGACCTTGTAGGTCATCTAATCCAACCCCCCGGAGAGACCCTAAACCATTTCTGACAAATGGCGGTCCAATCTCTTCTTGAAAGTCTCAAGGGATGGTGCTCCCACAACTTCCGAGGGCAGGCTGTTCCATTGGTTGATTGTTCTCACTGTCAGAAAGTCAGATAGTTTCTCCTTATTTCCAGGTTAAATCTCTCCTTGTTCAGTTTCCATCCATTATTCCTTGTCTGGTCTTTCCTACGCTTTAGGAAATAACTTGACCCCTTCCTCCCTCTGGCAGCGCCGCAAATATTGGAAGACCGCTATCATGTGGTCCTTCTCTTTACTAGACTAGCCAAGCCCAGTTCCTGCAACTGTTCACTGTATGTTTTAGTCTCCAGTCCCCTAATCATCCTGGTTGCTCTTCTCTGTACTGTAAAGTTCAACTCAGATGCATGTTGGATAATCAAGATTGATTGGTTGATTGGTTGATATTTCATATTTCTAAACTGCCTAGCTCCCTCAAAAAGGGGCTCTGTATAATATAATATAACTAGTAAGTAGAACGAGGTAGAAAAATTAAAAATAAAAATAAAATTAGGGTTAACAATTTAAAAAATACTAGAATAATGACTAACATCAAAAGATTATCAAAAAGAAGTCAATGTGTGTTTCAACTGATTATTCAAAGGAGTTCAGAGATGTCAACCATGTCAAGCTATGGAAAGTGCTTAGGAAAATGGGAATCCCAGAACAACTCACTGTCCTCATGTGAAACCCATACACAGGTTAAGAAGCTACAATTCAAATGGAACATGGCAAAATAGACTGGTTCCAGGTTTGTAAAGGAGTTGGACAAGGATATATACCCTTTCTCATTCATTCATTCATTCATTCATTCAACCTATACAGTGAATAAAATTTTGAGGGAAGCTGGATTGGAAGAAGTAGCGAATGGTTTTGAAATTGGAAGAAGAAACAATAACCTGCACTATACTTATGACACGATTGCCCTGATAGTTAAAAGTGAAAAAGAACTGCAAGCCCCAATACTAAAAGCCAAAGACTACAGTAAAAATGTGGGGCTAAAATTAAATACAAAGACCAACTAAATGACAACAGATGTAGCAATTGACAATGAAAGTATTGAAGTGTTAGATAACTTATGGGCAGCCAAGAAAATAAACAAATGGGTCAAAGTTTAGTTTAGTTTACTTTATTGTCATTGCACCTTGAACAATGAAATCAAACACCATCTTCAGTGCACATCATGACCATGACCATAAAAATAAACACAAACACATCCTTCACCCCAGGATTGGGATTCAGTTTTTTTAACAATCGGTTCTGTGGGCGTGGCTTAGTTGGTGGGTGTGGCTTGGTGGTCATGTGACTGGGTGGGCGTGGCCAACTTGACATCACTCATGTCAAGGGGCACTTCTCCTTGCCTGGCCTCTCATGATAGTGGGAATGCTGCAATGGTCATAAGTGTGAAAAATGGTCATAAGTCACTTTTTTCAGTGCCATTGTAACTTTGAATGGTCACTAAATGAACTGTTGTAAGTCAAGGATTACCTGTACAAAAATACAAAAAGCTTTTTTGCTTGCAAAAAGCTGCCCTAAATACCAATCATTAGATTAAAAATACCTGCAAGCCGGAGTTATAAATCAGGCAGGGTGCCAGAGCATCTTGAGGAATGAAAATAGTTAAAATGCAGTGATAACTATCAAGCAGCCAACTCTTGCTCATAAAGTGAAACCCTTTAGCAGAGAGGTCATTTAAGCTCTCCAGAAAAAGCACAACCAGGAGAAGCAATCCTTAGATCCATTTGCACTACTTAAAGCTGGTCTCACTCACCTCACAAGATATCCGAAAGAAATCAACTAGATTTAAGGAAAGGTCACATGCCCTCCATAAAGGCAATAAAAAAATCAGTGCCACCTTGCATCCTGCCTCTTGGAAGTATACCCCAAAAGGACAGTGCCAGATAGTACTAAAGCAGTGAGGAAGACCCCCTCCCCAGATAGAAAAAGAAACCATGAGGCAGGAAAATATTCAAACACAACACAAATAATTAAATCACAACAGTAGCTGTTGCTTGTTGAAGCTGAATAGGGAAAATTATCCCATCAACAAACACAGGATTAAACTTACCAAGCACAGAATTAACCTTCACCAAAAACCAGTTTTAGACCAAAATTCAGAAAGAGTATGTAAACTCACGTTTGAATGTCAATCTTTCTAGCTAGCCAAGAAGCCTTGCTGAATGTCACTCATCTTGGTTCCCTGTCACTAAAAGCTTTGCTTCATTATTCAATTATTTCTTCACAGTACTGATTGTCCAGGGAAGTATTTCCTCCCAACAGCAGTGTAAAAGTCTTAAAACAACCCTTCCCCTTTAAGAAAGCCAAGCCCCAAAGCTCCGGAGACAGTAAGTATAGGCTGTCTGCCAAGAATGTAATAAGGGTGGAAAAAAACAAAAGGAGATTGTTTCTAACTAACTGCTTAGAAAGTTAACAAGGGGTTCTATAGAACCGGATAGAACCGGTAGAATTCCACCCCGCTTCACACTCCACACATTGAACTGAAAACCTCTGACACCGCACCAACATTACATTCTACAGCAGAATTCAAAAGAGCTACTGCCCTGGGATAGAAGCTGTTTTTCAGCCTATTTGTCCTTGTTTTTATTATTCTGTACTGCCTGCCAGATGGTAACAGTTCAAAAAAAAAGGGTTCTCAGGATGAGATGGATCTTTGAGAATGTTTTGAACTTTCTTAAGGCAGCGGGAGCTATAAAGTTCTTCCAAAGAGGGGAGAGGGCAACCAGTAATCTTTTGGGCAATGACATTAACCTTCTGGAGTGCTTTCCTAGCTGCCACTGGGCAATTGGCAAACCACACAAAGGTACAGTAAGTTAAAATATTCTCTATGGTGCAGCGGTAGAAGGTCACCAGCAGTTTTTCATTCAGTTGTTGTTTTCTGAGAAGTCTCAGATAGTATAATCTCTGCTGGGCCCTTTTGACCAGGGCTGCAATGTGAGCATCCCAAGTCAGGTCCTCTTTTATGGTAACACCCAGAAACTTAAAACTAGCCACTTCCTCCACTCGGTCTCCACTGATAAGCAAGGGTTCGATGTCTGATCTGTTCCTTCTATAATCCACTATAAGCTCCTTGGTCTTATTGGTGTTGAGGACCAAGTTATTCTCTCCACACCACGAAAGCAACCGGTCCACCTCATCTCGATAGGCAGACTCATTACCCCCACAGATGAGTCCCACCACTGTTATACCATCTGCAAATTTAGCAATAGTATTACTCGTGTGAGTGGGAATGCAGTCATGAGCATAAAGAGTATAGAGTAAGGGACTCAACACACAACCCTGTGGTGTACCAATGTTAAGAATAAGGGCTGAAGAGGTATGATTACCTAAACTGACCCTCTGTGAGCGGCCAGACAGGAAATCCATAATCCAAAGAGCAAATCAGTTGAATATTCTCAGTCAAGGTGTAAATGACCAGGCTTATATTTGGACACATTATGCAATTATTTAGCTCTTTTGCGAAGTTTACAATGGTGGGAAAGGAAGGAAGGAAAAAGCGAAAGATGATGACCCACATCAAGGTGGATGGACTCAAGTATAGCAGTGATCAGTGTACCACTGGAAGACCCAATGGGTTGGTCTGGGAACAGATCACCCTGGAGAAAATCTATCTGTCTGGTTGGAAAGAGTTGATGCTGACTTGATGGCATGTAATCAGTCAGGGAATTAAAAACACTTATAATTTGGGGAGTGACAATAAGTGTGGGCAGTGTCACAGTTATGAATTCACCAACAAACTCTTCTTTTATTTGCAGGAAAAATTGATTGTTTCTTTTTCCAAAACGGCAAATCTATTTTAGAATTTTCATTAATTTAAGATTCACTTTTGAGCTTATCTTTAGACAAGAACTCTACCATAATTAGATGCCTACTTCTGCTCAAACATAAGTTCAACGAGATCTCTAGTTTAAAGTTAGGTAATATCACATTGATAATATTTTTTTTATTGGCAGAAGAGTTAGGGAAAGATGTATCTTGGCACTACTACTGTTCAAACTATGTATCAATTCTCTTAAGACCAAGATAAGTAATCTGACTAAATGTCCTCTTAAACTGAAGGACTGACATATTGCAGTCCTCCTGCAATGCGGATGATGCTTTGCTGTTATCTAAGGCCCCCATGGGTCTAAAGCACACGTTGAGTGCTTTAACCATATATTGTGGTGCAGAAGCACTCAAAATTAATTATGCAAACCTAGAGTATTAGTATTTGCTAAGTGCTCTAAAATCCATGCCTGGCAATTGAATAAGCACCCAACTGAACAAGTCAAAATCTTCATGCATTTGGGGATAATGTTTCATGCTACCATAAATGCAAGACCCATAGAGTGTATGTTGTCCAAAATGCAAAAAAAATGAGAAACAGCACTGCTTTTACTATACTTGAGATGCATTATTCAACCTTGCTACACTAAAAATATTTTTCAGCTAAAGTGCGCGCACAAGTTTTGTTCAGAACAGGTTGGGCCCGTGTGGCACTTTCAATCCTTTACCAAAGATGCAATGTAAATTCTTAAGGAACATATTTCAAATACCATGATGTGTTTCTAATGTGGACTCATGCCATGAAGCTGGCTGGGCTGACCAAAAATAAAACCAAAATTAAAACTTGTTATTTGGACATACATCCTCCCTTACTGGTCAATGTTATTTTCCCCCTCTGAGAAGGATAGGATATTGCATGAAAAACTGAAGTGCTACGATTTCTCACTTGATGCATTTCTGATGATGGATATGGTTAGGCAGATAGATCAGTGCACCAAGTCTTTTGACACTCAATTCGACTCTTCCACACAGATACGCTGTTGAACAAACATTCACCTTTTTTTTCAAGGAAGCCAGATAACGATGCAAAATAACTATTCCCCAATCCCGAAGAGGCCAACCCTGGCAGTATTTCATACCATCCCAACTGCTGTTTCCTGTGGAGAAATTATGGGATATCTCATTTGAGCAGAGTGTGCCCCTGAGGTAAAAATGTTGCTGAAACATTAGCTTTGCTCCATTACAAAGCAGAAATGCTTCTTACATCCCATTTGGTCAGATTTCCAGGTCACCCTGATCTGGTGGTGTGTTGGGGCCAGCTCAAGCCAACTTGGGAGAGCCAACTGTTATGTTTGGGGAAATTTTATGTGCCAGTTCAAAGCAGAACTGAACCACAAACACTTGGCATGCTGATCAGCTGTTTGGGGGCGGGCAGTGGGGCAGTGGCAATGGAGCCAGCAGAAATGCTTATTATTTATTGAGCAATACAACATTATCCAGATCCAGATTTCATAGTTGTTACTATATGATCAGCGTGATTTTATTTCACTAAGACTAAACACATTCTGTCTCACCGTTTCTTGCTTTTACCTGGTCAATTCTGTTTCAAATGGATAAACAAAAATAATAAGTCTAGACCAGCGGTCGCCAACGGTGGGCCATGAGAAAATTTTGGTGGGCCGCAGAGAAATCTCACCACCAGAGCACTCCCACAAAGCAATTAATCCAGGCTGCACAGAAACACAAGGCTGCTCAGCCCACATGGACCACAGGAACTCTCCTTGCCCGCTCACTCCTTACCTGGCAAACTTGTCTGCTAAGTAGCTATTTTTCCTTTTTCTGGCCATCATCTGTTCTGCTGTGCCGGGAGATTTAGATTAGCTAGGAAGCAGGAAATGATTGGATTTCTTGCTTTCTAGCTAGTCTTTAGATCTTCGGCTCTGCTTTTAAGTACAGCCGAACCTCTCTTAGGACTGAAGGTTTGCTTGCAAGCAAATTCAGTGCAGACTCATGGCAAGCAAATTTGAGAGACTGAGCTAGCCGATGGCAGATAGATCACTGAATGATTCTGTGAGCAACTCAATCTGCCTGTTTTGCCTGATCTGGGATAAAAGTTGCTCTTTTTTAAAATAAAAAAATCAATATTTACATGCATGGTGTGTTGTGAGTTAATTTTATGAGTTCGCTTGCAGGCAAATTTTATGTGACAGACTGAGCTAGCCAATGGCAGATAGATAGATTTCTGAATGAAACTGTGATTCTGTGAGCAACTCAATCTGCCTGCCTGCTTTGCCTGATTTTGGGTAAACGTTGCTCTTTTTATATAAAAAATAAATAAATATTTATATAAATATTTATATTATTTACATACCAGCCATGCCTAGCCAGTCACATGACCACCAAGTCACACCCACAAATTACGCCATGCCCACAGAACTGGTTGGTGGTCCCTGGTGTTGTGTCCGTCGAGAAAGGAAGCTCGGAGTCAGTGACTTGGTTTCAGCTCTTTATTGGCTCCTGAAACAGCTTGGGTTTGAAGGGAAAAACCGCGGCTTTTATTCCCGAGCCGCGGCGGCGCGCGGTTAATGACACGCTTGAATCTCCGCGATTAGTTTCCTCCAATCGCGGGGGATTCGCAACGGGCCAATCAGTGCGGCTCGCTCGACCAATCCGGTTGCGCGCGCTTTAACCAATCGCGACGCGGGCTACGAGTATGTAAATTGACTTGTACAGAACACCCCTCCCCTCTTGGTTCGGTCCTACGTAACGTAGTCCCGTAGGTAGGCGGGCTTCGTACTTGTCTACTTGACTTGCGCAGCTTAGTTGTTGTTTGGCTCCCGGCCGGTTCGGTCGGGACTTCTGTTTCTCTTGTCCCTGTCGATGGAACCCCCTGGAAGGTGTCGCTGGGCCTCTTGTTGCAGCTCCCTCCCGGTCTACCCGGGTTGGTCGAGCTGCGACTTTCGCCGCTCCTGCCTGGTCTTTCCGGGCTGGTTGAGCTGGCCTGGCTGTTCCTTCCTGGTGAGACTTCGGGCTGGCTGTTGACTGGTGAGTTTTGCTGGTTATTTCTATTTGATCCCCTGTATCTTCCCTCCCCTCTTGGTTTGTGTTATCGGGATCGTCTGTGTTTGGTTGCGTGTCGGTTGTGTTTTTGTTCTTGATCTTATTTGATCGATGTGGCGTTTCCATGTTTGTCCGTCGGTTGTCTGTAGCTGTATGAGTGGGGTCCTGTCAGTTGGGTTATAGTTGCCGGTACCCATAGTGGGTCTCCGGTAAGGTTTTTTGCATAGACTGCGTCGCCTGGTGCAAAAACCGGTGCTTGCTAGATGAGTCCGGGGTTTTTCCGGGTTGTATGTGGGGTGTAGTCTGTCGAGTGGTGACCTTAGTTTTCTTCCCATTAGTAATTCTGCCGGGCTTTTGTTTGTCGTTGTGTTTGGGGTGATATGTTGTATTAGGAGCATTTTATTTATTTTTCTTGTATGTCCCCGTGTTCGATCTTTTGGAGGGTTCTTTTTGTAAATTGAACCATCCGTTCTGCCCTACCATTGGCCGCCGGATGCGCCGTCGCTGTCAGTGCGTGTCGTATGCCTCGTTCCGCTAGGAATCTTCGAATTCCAGCGAGGTGAACTGGGGTCCGTTGTCTGACACGATAACATCCGGGAGACCGTGGGTTGCGAAAGTTTGTTTAAGACCTTGGTTACCGCATCTGTTGTGGTGGTCTTCATGTTGCTTACCTCCAGCCAGTTGGAGTAAGCATCCACCGTGATGAGGAATGTGTTCCCTTTTGTGGGCCCGGCAAAATCTATATGGAGTCTCGACCATGGTCCCCTGGGCGTTTCCCATTCTAATATTGGTGCTGCGGGGGATTTGGTCTGGTTTCCTGGCAGCGTGAGCACTCTGGCTACCCAGGCCTCGATCTCCTTGTCCATACCTGGCCACCAAGCATAGCTTCTGGCTAAAGCTTTAGTCCTCACAATCCCCGGGTGCCCTTCGTGTAATAATTTTAATACCTTCCCTTGCAGTTTTTCCGGTATGACCACCCTGTCCCCCATAACAAACAACCTTTCTGTAGTGACA
Organism: Notechis scutatus; assembly: GCF_049901735.1. Classification (NCBI taxonomy): domain Eukaryota; kingdom Metazoa; phylum Chordata; class Lepidosauria; order Squamata; family Elapidae; genus Notechis; species Notechis scutatus. The sequence continues at coordinate 188,859,879 of NC_142009.1, read as the reverse complement.
GTTCTGTTTGCGGTTTCGGAATGTCCTGAATGCTTCATCGTTGTCTTTCTCTGGCCATCCCTTTTCTACCCAATGGGAGATCGTTTTACCGGGTCTGTGTGTGAGCCGGGTAGTCGTGGCGCGAGGAACTCAGACCACCTTGTCATCCTGGGGGATAGGATGTTCGGGTGGCCTTGTTCCCGCCAGGATGCCCAGCAGCGGCTTGTGGTCCGTGATGAGGGTGAATCGGCGGCCGTAGAGGTACTCGTGGAACTTCTTTACTGCTGCGACGATGGCCAGTGCCTCCTTATCTAATTGGCTGTAGTTTCTTTCGGGTTTGCTGAGTGTTCTTGAAAAAAGCGATGGGTGCTTCTTTTCCGTCTGGGAGTGTATGGCTGAGGACAGCGCCGACGCCAAATGGTGAGCGTCGCATGTGACGGCGATGGGTAGAGTCTCATTATACTGAATGAGAACGGCATCCGAGGTGAGCAGGTCTTTGGTATTCTTGAATGCGGTGTCCTCCCATTTCCCCCAGGTCCATTTGGCCGTCCTGTCCAGGAGCCTATGCAAAGGCTCCGCCCCGTGATCGCCTTTTGGGGCAAGAACACATTGTAAAAATTTAGCAGTCCCAGAAATGCCTGCAGCTCTGTTTTGTTCTTGGGTGTGGGGCTTCTTTTATGGCTTTGACCTTGCTTCCGGTTGGGTGGATGCCATGTCGGTCTAGGAGGTACCCCAAGAACTCGACTTGCTCTGTGCATAGCTGGCATTTCTCTTTCTTCACCTTTAGCCCGGCCCCTTTGAATTTTCTAGTACCTCCCTTAGGCGACCCTCTAGTTCCTCCTGGTTGGCTGCTGACACTAATACATCGTCAAAATAGGGAACCACCCCCTTGATTCCTCGCAGCAGTCTCTCCATGAGGCTCTGGAAAATTCCGGGGCTACGCTGACTCCAAACTGGAGTCGGTTACACAACGCTCCCGGTGGGTGACTATTGTTTGCGCCTCGGCGGTTTCTTCATCGACCGGCAGTTGCTGATAGGCTTGCGCCAGGTCGAGCTTCAAAGACCTTGCCCCCCAGCGAGTGTAATAGGTGTTGCACTACTGGGACGGGGTAGGCGCTTTGTTGCAGGGCGCAATTGAGGGTGGCCTTATAGTCCCCGCAGATCCTTACTGACCCATCTGGCTTGACTGGGGTGACTATAGGGGTCTCCCACCGGGCGTGGTCGATTGGCTGCAAAACCCCCTGTTTGACGAGCTTGTCAATTTGCTCGTCTATTTTCTTCCGGAGTGCAAAGGCACCCGTCTGGGTTTTAGGCGTATGGGGGCGACATTTGGGTCTAGGCTGAAAGAGATAGGGGGCCCTTTGTACTTGCCTAGGGTGCCGTCGAATACTTCTTGGAAATCCCTCGCCAGCTGCTGCTCCCAGTCGGCCTCTGTGGTGTGGTTTATTCCCGTGACCTCGATCCCAGTGGCGCGAACCATTGGAGTCCTAAGAGGCTGGGTCGGTTCCGGTCCACGATAGTCAGGGAAGTTTCGCGGTGCGGTTTTGAAAGTTACCTCGAACTGTCCGGTCCCAATGACGGGGATGCGGTTCCCCTGATAGTCCTTGATGATCAGCTTCTGGTTCTCCAGTCCTCTTTTCTGGATGTTCGGCACCAGGCGCTTGAGTTCTTTCCAGGCGACCATGGAGAGGTAGGATCCGAGTCTACCTCCATCCGGCATGGCTCGCCCTCGATGCTCACCTCCACGTAGACCTTCCGGGCATCCGTGGTTTCGGCATGGCCGATGGTGACCGTCTGGTGGGTTTCTTCTCTCTGTCGGCTTTCCCGCTCCGCCGTCCTCGGTTGTCTCGGTTCCAGCGATAGTCGGCTTGGCGATCTCTGGTTCTCGGGGGGTGTCGTCTGCGCCCCGGTTGCTCGGTTCGCCGGCGGGGCTGTGTGTTTTTTGAGTCGGCAGACTCGGGCGATGTGGCCCTTCTTGTTGCAGTGCCGGCAGATCGCGTCGATAAAAGCGGCACTCTGATCGAAGGTGATTTCCCCGCACCCGGCGCACTGGTTCCCGACTTACGACCTCGTTGATCTCGCCGGTCCCGTCCTGTTTGTAGTCGGTGGGCGTCTTCCTCCTCGTCCGTGGTCTCGGAGGCGGAGTCCAGGTCCCCGTGGTGTGTGGTGGTTTCTCGTCGGCTTGTCTCGGGTTTTCAGTGTGGTCCCCGTTGTCTGCCCTCCGAAGTCTGGCTGCTGACTTCCGGGTGGCTTCGGCTGCAAGCTTCGGCCAGGGCGTCCCGAGGTCGATGTTGCCTTTCGCCATCAGTCGACTTTTTAGTGCCTGATCCCTGAGGCCTAGGACCACGCGGTCTCGGAGGATATCGTCCAGGTCCCTGAACTCGCACATCCCCCTAGGTCTCTCAAGGCGGCTATAAAGTTGCTAATGCTCTCGTCCTGCCGCTGGTTTCGCCGATAGAACTCATCCCGCCGGATGAGGATGGGCACAGCGGGGCGTAGTGGTTCCGAAGGAGTGGCTCGAGATCGGCCCAGTCCATCGCCTTCACGTCCTCGGGCTTCGCGAGGGCTTTGGCCATCTTAAACACTGCGGGCCCGCAGTGTGTGAGAAAACGGCCCTTTTCTTCTGCCCGTTCGCATCCTTCAAATTGCTACTTTGAGGAACATCAGGAATCTATCCGTGTACGATTCCCAGTCCTCATTAGCGGGGTTGAAGAGGTGCTGGGGGGTCATGCTGGCCATCTCGTCGGTCTTTGTCTTCCTCGGGACACGTGCTCGGTGGTTATTCGCTGGATCCCACCTTCGTCGCCAGTGTTGTGTCCGTCGAGAAAGAAGCTCGGAGTCAGTGACTTGGTTTCAGCTCTTTATTGGCTCCTGAAACAGCTTGGGTTTGAAGGGAAAAACCGCGGCTTTTATTCCCGAGCCGCGGCGACCGCCAATGACACCACGCCGAATCTCCGCGATTAGTTTCCTCCAATCGCGGGGGATTCGCAAGCCAATCAGTGCGGCTCGCTCGACCAATCCGGTTGCGCGCGCTTTAACCAATCGCGCGCGGGGCTACGAGTATGTAAATTGACTTGTACAGAACACCTGGGATCTAAAATTATGAGTTTGGTGGTCCCTGAGGTCCAAAAGGTTGGTGACCCCTGGTCTAGATTATGCATCTTTGAACCTAATGACCTACAAATATCTTGGGTTTACCAATCCCAGAATTGTCTTTAGCTGTAGTAGCTGGAAATTGGCCCTGAAATAAATAACAGAATAACAGAGTTGGAAGGGACCTTGGAGGTCTTCTAGTCCAAACCCTGCTCAACCTTACACCATTTCAGACCAATAGTTGTGCAATCTCTTCTTAAAAACTTTCAGTGTTGGAGCACCCACAATATCTGGAGGCAGGGCATTTTACTGATTAATTGTTCTGTGAGGCAATTTCTCCTTAATTCTAGTTTGCTTCTCTCCTTGATTAGTTTCCATCCCAGGGGTGGGATTCTACTGGTTTGGACCAGTTTAGTAGAACCGGTTATTATGATTCTCTGTAGTTCAGAGAACCAGTAAATCGGGCCTCTGGCTGGACCCGCCCCTCTCTGCCCACTTCTCTGCTACCTGCCCAGTCAGTCCTTATCGCACATGCGCGACATTGTGCTCATGCATGACACTGCTGCCTGCAGCTTGCTTTTGCACGCCCACCAGGCCAGCCATTGCTACCTGCCTTCCATTGCGGCCCTGCCTGAACTGATCTCCCTGAATGAGTGAGGGTCTGCAACCACCAGTCGCCTTTCCCCCCACTTGCTTTTGCCGCTGCTGCTGGTCGCCTTTCCCTCCCCCACTTACCATTTGTCACCGCCACTGGTCGCCTTTCCCCCACACTTGCCTTCCGCCAGGGAACACGTGGAGAGGCTCGTGTAGGCTCCAGCCAGGTTAGCATCTACTTCTCTCACCTGCTGCTCTAGCTGGAAAAGCAAGAGAGTTTCCCAGCACAGTGAAATGCTTGCAAGTCCCCTTCCCATTGGAAATGGCTCCCGTGCAGCAGAGAAGCAGCCAGGTTGAATCCTGCTTCTCTCTGCTGTTTGGGAGCAATTTCTGATGGGAGGGGGACTTGCAAGCATTTCACTGTGCCAGAAAAAACTCTCTTGCTCTCCTAGAAAAAGCAGCAGGAAGGAACACGTGGAGAGGCTTGTATCAGCAAGTCACCCCTTGATCGAGTTCGAGACAGCTGATGGCAGCTGTGGGGAGCAGAGCCTGACAGCAGCTGTGGGAAGCCCCGATGCACCATATGTATGGCCACATGGATGGCCGGAGGGGAGCTGGTCTCAGAAGCCTCGCCGCCGGTGGAATCGCCATTACCTTCTTTGCTGCCATTGCTATTGCTGCCTCGCTGCCTCTGCATCCCCCACCCTCCACAGGTATGGCAGATATAGCGCGCTTCACAAATGAGGAGGAGGGGACGAATATGGGGAGATGCGCGGCTTCTCTCTGTGCTGAGTTGCTCTCGCCAGTGACTCCAGACTGTTTTACCCAGGTAAGACTAGATTATCAAGGAAGAGAAAATAACATGCAACTGGTGCCTAGCAAAATTTAGTAATACTGCAGATTGGCTGTTTACATTGAAATCAGGTGCAAGATAGTGATAGTAGGTAAATTATTGGGCAGTTTATTTCAGTAGGCTGATCTTAGAAAGCTAAACAGGATCAAACCAGGTGGGGAGGAATGGAGTTGGGAAGGAAAGAAGGAAGATAGGATAAGATAACTTTTATTGTCATTTTTTTTACTGTAAGTATACTGGCACATATTAATAGTGAAATATATATACATAACCATACACATACATAGCACACATATACACATGGTACACACACATATAATCATTGCCCATTTTGAATACATAGCAGAAAGGAAGAAAGAGTATTGGATACATATGCACAAATGAAAAACATTGCAAAGAAATAGGATTATCAAAAATAGATTCCAGTTATAGATAGGAGAGAGAAAGAGAGATGAGAAACAGAGAGAGGGAGAAAGAGAAAGAGAGATAAGAAAGAGAAAGAGAGAGAGAGAGCTGAGAAGGAGAGAGGGAGAAAGAGACAGACAGAGGGAGATACCTGTTTAAAAGAAAATAGAAAAATGGCTCTTTGAGTGTTTAAGGTTGCAGACCCCTGGGTTAAGCAAACACCATGGTCATTAAATGAGCCTTGTGGTCATTAAGCAAACACTGGTTGTTAAACAAGTCCATTTTCTGCAATGGGCATTTTAAACCGGAAACCAGAAGGAATTGTTGGAAATTGGCAAAAAACATAGAAAACCTTAGTCACAAGACTGTGTGGGATGTTGTAACTGGTCATAAGAGTGTGTGTGTGTGTGTACGTCACTGTTAAAACACCAAAAACAGGTAAAGGAGCTCTGAGGAGGTCAGTCGTAAATTAGAACACTTGCTAAGCAACTGGCCATTAAGTGAGGACCACTTATATTTGGTTTGCCAGTCACATGGCCACCTAGCCACACCCACCCCAGTCACAGGACCTCCTAGCCACACCCACCCAGTCACATGACCTCCTAGCCACACCCACCCGTCACAGGACCTCCTAGCCACACCCACCCCAGTCACATGACCTCCTAGCCACACCCAGCCAGTCACATGACCACCAAGCCACACCCAGTCAGCAAGCCATGCCCACCCAGTCACATGACCACCAAGCCACACCCACAAATTAGATCACATCCACAGAAATTTGAATCCCACCCCTGTTCCATCCCTTGTTTTTTGTCCTGCCTTCAGGTGCTTTGGAGAATAGCTTGACTCCCTCTTTTTTGTAGCAGCCCCTGAGATATTGGAATGCTGCTATCATGTCACTGCTCCTCCTTCTTTTCATTAAACTAGACACAGGCAATTCCTGCAACTGTTCTTCATATGTTTTAGCCTGTTTTTCTCTGCACTCTTTATAGAATCTCAGCACCTTTTTTATACTGTGGCAACCAAAACTGGATGCAATATTCCAAGTGTGGCCTTACCAAGCAGGGGTGGGATTCTACAGGTTCGCACCTATTCGCTAGAACCGGTTGTTAACATTCTAAGCAGTTCAGAGAACTGCTTGTTAGAAGAAATTACTGGCCTAATCCTGTAAGGAAGGCAGGAAGGAAACATTCTGGTGTTGCTTACAGAAACTGCCTCTCCGTTAACCCTTATTACATTCTTGGCAAGACTAGACTTCGTGTCTCAGGAACGTCTCTGGAGTTTTTTCCCCCTCCTTTGCTGGTACTTTGCTTGTGTGGAGTGACCATTCAAAGTTACAATGGCACTGAAAAAAGTGACTTATGACCATTTTTCACACTTACGACTGTTGCAGCATCCCCACAGTCATGAGAGGCCAGGCGAGAAGATGCGTGCCTCGATGTGATATTGAGTTGGCCACACCCAGCCAATAACATGACCACCAAGCCACGTCCACCCAGTCACATGACCACCAAGCCATGCCCACCACCTAAGCCACACCCACAGAACCAGTTGTTAAATATTTTGAATCCCATCCCTGTTAATAAGGCATTATAAAGTGGTACTAAACACCTCATGTGATCTTGATTCTGGAAACAGCTCTAGTCTAAAATGCTCAGACATTTTGGGGGGATGATTTGCATTATGTATTCTTATGCAAATTGACACGACACTATAAATTCTAAGACAGAAATCTTCCACCTACCAGGATCTTGAGTCAAACAAGGTTACCTAAGGAGGAACCACACTTATAATCAACCATGCAAAGTATGAAATGGTATCCTAAACTGTATCAAGCAGCACAATTTCTGGGAACTAAGTCAGAATACTTGCCCTTGAAATGGGATGCAAAATTTGTCATTCACTTGGCTGAGAATTTAATGTACACAAACCAATCTACTGACAATGAGCTCATAAATAAAGCTGCAAAGACATTTCTGTATATAAATTGCTCCTCAAAAAACACTGTTTCCATAGTCCAAAATATATTTTCCAATGAGTATTTAATAGTAAATGAGAATTTAGATCTGAATAAAAATAAGCCAATCAAGTTGATAATCTTTCAAGTTTTACACCAAGTGTGAAGTGGTCTTGTTTCTCGAAGGAGGAAAAAAAATATGCAAGGAGGAAAAGAGGAAATGGGAGGGGGACCCAAACAGCTTTAAATGCAAAACTAGGTGCAATGATATTGCTACATTTCGCTGCATGTTTTAGAACAAGATTTAGAGCAAGATTCTAAACAGATGAGCATATTGTTTATCCCAGCACATTTTTAAATAGAAAACAAAGCACCTTAACAAAATTCTCCTAGGCGCTATCAAAGGTGGAGGAGTAAAAAAAAGTTTCCAAATGTCTTTGTCATCTTTCTATAACTTCCTAATTGTTTTTCCCTTCCAAAAATACACAGTGAAAAAGAACTAGGTATTCGAGGGGGGCGGGAATTCCAAAATCGCAAGAAGGGAGGGGGAGAAATCCTACAAATTAACTAAATAGTAACATTGTGCATGACAGACAGTGTCTACAAAGGTGGGGTCAAAAGATGGCAGGTGTCACGTTGCAATAAAGCCCATCCCTTTGGTACATTAATAAGAAGGGTGAGTCTTAAGTTCACAAAGCTGGGACAACCATTTCATCTCTCGGATTTCCCTCACGGCACTTCCAATTATACAATGCAAGCTTCAAAGGTGATTTGAAAAAAAAATGTTTTGGACCCTGCACAATTTGCAGAATCTCTGTTATGCATTAAAAGAGGCTAGTGTTTTTCATGCCCCCCCCTCCCAAATGGATAAATGAATTTAAAGTAGGGGTTTTTTTTTGAACCCGCAGCACTATTTTTGCTTTGTTTTTTTAATGTTATTTTATTTAAAAGTGTAAAAATATAACACAAACCAGTAAAGAGTAAAAATAGAGAAGGAAAGAAGAAAAAGAAAGCAAAGGTGTAGAAAGAAAGAATAAAATGAAACAGCAGAAGTTTCTCTTGTAGTAAATATAAATACCATTAGAAAGTTATCTCTTATTCTAGGATTACAAAAGAAATTACCCATTTTCTCCTCATCATCAAAACCATAAATCATAAGTTTATATTCTTCCTTTTTGCAAAGACGTTCATAAAGGGGTTTCCAGTTATTAACAAGTGTGGCTGTTGTCTTTCAACAATCAAGGAAGTAAGTACCTTGGGACCAGAGGTGGTATCCAGCAAGTTCTGACCAGTTCTGGAGAACCGGCAGCGGAAATTTTGAGTAGTTCAGAGAACCAGAAAATCCCACCTCTGACTGGAGATTTTACAGTATCCTTTCCCCTGCCACGCCCACCAAGCTACGCCCACAGAACCGGTAGTAAAAAAATCGAATCCCACCAGAGCTTGGGACAGTTTCCAAATGTAAGATTTTGCATGATCTGAAGCTTACATCTGTTCAGTTTTACCACATAATCTTGGCGGTAGCTAGAAGAGAAAACCCAGCTCAGAGGGAATAAGTTTGCTTCTTGGCCTTATATTAAGTGACAAAATGGGTTACACCTGTCAAACATTGATTTGAAGGCATGTCAGAAAATATTCATCTCTATGAAAACAACTTTTGCTGCAAAAATGAGTCCTTGGTCCAAGGCAGACATTTTTGTGACTCTCAGGACACCCCCAGATCATGACTTAGGCAGGAAAAAAAAATCTGATTTTAGATGGCATATATTATCATTTTGGATCAAAAGGGGGCGTGGAATGGGTTTTGCAAGGAATAGAAGCTGTAAACTGCTCCAGAATCCTTCCAAGGTCACCACTACAGCGTCACTAAGTCCCCTGCAAACTTTGGAGGCCAAAATAAATACAAGTGTAGCATGTGGTTCATCCCAGCAATATGGCAAAGGCTGTTCTTTATGTTTTAGACATAAAGAACCAGAAGAAAAAACAAGAAATGCCTTAAAAAGACCGAGTTAGCAACAGCAAAGAAGACTGAAATAGATCACCCATTCTTGCACATTCTAGTGAGATCTGTTATAATTCTAATTTCTAGATAGAAATATATAAATCCTTAGGAAGATAACTCTGAGTTTAATACAATCCACAACCTCCTTGAAAATGGAAGATTAGATAGGAAAAAAAATCTATAATTTTGCAGCAATCCCATTATGGATGTTAAAGATTTAAAAAAGCACTGACCTGATCACTGGTCACAGATAATCATGAAGTGACCCATTATTTCAAGAGATCTCCTTTCATTTACTCAGCCAATCCTTTTTCTGTTTCACAGGTGAACTAATTCCAAAATGATTATAACAAATAAAGCAAGTTTTTTCAGATGTCTTCATTGGCAATACTACATAATATTGTATTATTGTACAGTATATGATCCACCCAAATGTTATTCCCACTGTGTGCAATTAACATATTTCCAGCATTCAGACCCAAGTAAGTTGTTTAGAATCTCTCTCTCTCTCTCTCTCTCTCCTAGTTGCATACAACTTGTTACATTAATGAGCGCTATATAGAACTAAGAAGAAATTGCCTGTCAGTTAGAACAATTCATTAGTGGAAAACTTGCCTCTACAAGTTGTGAATGCTTCAACACTGGAAGAGATTGGTCAAGAAGAGATTGGTCAACCATTTGTCTGAAATGGTATAGAGTTTCCTGCCTGAGGAATGGGTTGGACTAGAACAGTGGTCACCAACCGGTAGTCTGGGGACCACTGGTGGTCTGCAAGAAAATTTCGGTGGTCCACAGAGAAATGTCACCCCCAAAGCAACCCCCCCAAAGCAATTAATCCAGGCTGCGTGGGAACACAAGGCTTGCATCGTTTGCATTGTGAACAACACAAGGTAGTGACGGGAGGGGGGAAAGGGTGGAGGGGGGGAACTTGCTCCACTCACCCCATGCACCTCGCCGAGCCACTAGGCTGCTTCTTTCCACTTCTTTCTTCTTCTGCTTTTGGCTGCACGCAAGGAAAGCAGAAAAAGTCTTTCTTTCTCTCTCCCAAACTTTGCCAGAAATGAGTCTTTGGGACCCTGCAAGGCATCCTGCTCCAAGAGGCTATGCCGTGCAACAAGTCTCACAAAGACTCATTTCTGGTAGAGTTTGGGGGAGAGAAAGAAAGACTTCTGCTGCTTCTGCTGCTTTCCTTGCACGAAGCCAAAAGTCTCTCTCTCTCTCGTCCCTTGAGAACAGAGCTGGAGATGGTATCCTGCGATCCCAAATAAAGAATGATTGATCGGTAGGAAAATGGGGTGAGGAATTTTCCTGCAGACTTTTTGGGGGATTTTCCCAGGGTCTCTGGCCCACGGGATTTAAAATTATGAGTTTGGTAGTCCCCGAGGTCCAAAAGGTTGGTGACCCCTGGACTAAAAGATTTCCAATGCCCCTTCCAACTCTGTTATTCTATTCTATTCTATTCTATTCTATTCTATTCTATTCTATTCTATTCTATTCTATTCCATTCCATTCCATTCCATTCTAAAATGGTTCTCCTAACATCCCTATCATCTATTGCTTCTCTATCAACCTGGTGCCCGCCACATGAGTTGGCTTACACTCCCAAATTTGTCAGTTAAGTAACACCTGCCAGAATTCCTATCCTGATAGAAAGGCTTAGTTATGATATGTAGTCTGGCATCTTATGACTGACAAATTGGCTTTGTTACAGTATTCCCAAAATGTGATGTTTTAATTTGACTGTACCAGACATGGATGTTAACAGTGAGCACCTACACCTAACAATCTCTTCATGTGCAGGTCTCAGTGTAAGCTTTGATCAAATGCGATGATGATTCCAACACACATGGAGGACCATATGAGGAGGCTTCTGTTCTGCTGAGGTACATTTTGAGTCATAATCATTAGAGGACCACGTTAGGAACAAAGCTATGATTCTATGTCAAGGCTTTGCTATTAGTTTTAATTTCATGTTCTTGTTTCTACCATACTATTAAAGTTGTAGAGTATGAGAATTAGTAGAATGCATAATATTCAAAAATGTATTTCAAAGATATTAAATTAGGGTGTCTTTGGGTGACACACTGAAGCAATTGTTCCTTAAAGATCCAATTCCAATCCAATCCATTTTTAAAAATAATTTCAGTGTGGACATTTTAAAAGCTTTATACCAACATCAAACCAGCTATAAAAATTCTGATTTTATGCAATGTTTTGTAAATGTTAATACTGAGGCATTAGACATTATTAGAACACTTGGCTTTTAAGTGCATAAATAATGAAAATATTTTAACAGGACCCAACATCATTCATTAAAACTGCTTTTATTGTTTAAAATAATTGCAAAGTGTCTTCTTTTTAAAATGAGGTGGCCGTGAAGAGTAAGTCTGAAGTTTATAATCTCTACATGTAATTCCCATTTTTTCAGCACAGAGAAATCACCTACAGGGAACAAACTGTTTCATAAAGCTGATTTTATCATCCATCGCTGCATTTCTTAAAGTTGTTTTGATATGTCTGACTACTATCAATGACTGAGTGCACTCTGCCCATTGTTTTTTAGTGATTTCCTTCAGTGTCTCCATCTGATCACATCCTGCTAAAAGTGCAAATAAAACTATGGCATAAACCGAACTGGTGATTTAATTTATGCTGTGGGAAGATGTTCAAATTTGATCGGGAAGCAAGATCTGATCCAACAGTACGTAGACAAATTAACCTCTTGGTTACTATCCCCCACCTCCCCAAAAAACCCTCACAAAGCAGAGATGGCTTAATTCTATTAGAAAATACATATCAAGAGGCCACATTGCAAATCTTGTTAACAACTTAAGATTTCTCCCAAAGAATCTGTTGTCAGGCAATTTCAGAGACGACTGCTCCAACAACATGAAATACTGTTGCCATAGCAAGGTGCTCTTAAATAGAAACAGAAAGAACAAATCTGAAGGAGAAAAAAAAAACGATGCCATGTTTCAGGAGGTGAATGAATGAGACAAGTGAGTGGGAAGCTTGCCATTAAAACAACATTCAATAATATTGAAAATCATAATACCATTTAATGTGCAGTACCAAATCCGCACAAAAATTGTGCGGTTGTGTTGTCTAATAAAGAGATTAACTGGATGAATGACGCCTGCAGTCTGAGATGGATTGGGACAATTTGAGATATGGTATATCTACCATGAGGCAGAGGAGATGGTGTTAACCTTCTCTGTCCTGACTTAAAACCCTCCATAATATTGGTTACCTACACCAAAAAGAAAGAAAGAAAGAAAGAAAGAAAGAAAGAAAGAAAGAAAGAAAGAAAGAAAGAAAGAAAGAAAGAAAGAAAGAAAGAAAGAAAGAAAGAAAGAAAGAAAGAAAGAAAGAAAGAAATGAAAAACACTGCTTGTATATATACTGTATGGTGGAGGAAAAATAGATCAGAAAAAGATACAGTATCTCACAGAAGTGAGTACATCCCCTCACATTTTGTAAATATTTGTAAATATTCACTTTTGTTGCCAGGGGTTTAGACATTGATGGCTGGGTGTTGTGTTATTTTGAGGGGACAGTACATTTACACTGTTATACAGGCTATATACCCACTACTTTACATTGTAGCCAAGTGCCATTTCTTCAGTGTTCTCACATGAAAAGATATATTTAAATATGTACAAAATGTGAGGGGGTATACTCACTTCTGTGAGATACAGTAGGTCACATCTGAGTGACCCTTGCATCCAGAGGATCTTTAAGGACTCCAACCAACATGTCCTGGATGGTGATAAGATATTGAAGGTAGAGTAGGAAAAAGACACAGTGCAAAGGAATTGTGGGAAGCTCAGAATGGACAAAACAAAACAAAACATCCTGAGGAGATGTTTGCATTACAATAATGACACAAGTCTGTTGCCGCAGGAATGTTCCGTTTTGAAATTTGACTTTCTTTAAAAAAAAAAAAACCTATATAAATTTGAAAAGCTACTCTGTTGCTCCTGGGGATATTTTTTGCAGGGATCTGTGATTTATTGGTTCAAGTATATCCTTGGGTATGTAAACTGACCAGGTGACTTTGAGGCAGCCATTCTCTCTCTGCCCAATCTATTACAAATGTTGCAGAGAAATATAGTTGAAGGGTTCCTCTGAATGCTGTCTTGAGCTCCAGGGAGAAAGGCAGGACTCATTTAATCTACATAAAAGTCTACACAGTTGTCCCCTGAATTAACTATAATATTCTTTTCTCCGTTTCTTGAATTATCCCATATACCCAACACAATTTTCTTTAATATCAAGGTACAGTAGGAAGGAGGTAGCCGACATTCTTGTACAAAGAACGTTACTCGCTGTACAAGGCAAGGACCTGAATTGATTTCGTATTATCCTTCTGAAGATTGCTTAAATATTTTTTCATGCAAGTTCCCTGATTCGTTCAAGATATTGCTTCCTGTTTAAAGCTTGTATTTTATGAAGTAAAAAAAAAGTTGTATTAGAAAGTTTTGATTTTTTAAAAAAGTGGTATTTTTTTTAAAGTTTAGTACTTTGAAGGGGAAAAAAGGGTGGAGAAAAGGGGGGGTTTCCCCCTTTTTTCCCCAGTAAGGTCAAAAAATTTAAAAGAATTTTGTAAATAAAAATGGTAACAGTTCACAAAGATCACTATGTGTAAATAGAAATGCACGTTATTTCCATAGCAAGGAAGATAAAGCAGGAATGGTTAAATTCATTATTTTATTCAAAGAGGAAAATATGTTCTTATTTGGATATCACTTCTGGAATTTGTGCTCAAGTAGAAAAAAATGAAATTTTGACCTTGGTTTTGTTGATTAGAAAGATTTGGTTCTTTCTAATGGCTAGTTATATATTAATGTGTAAAAGCAAAAAGTTGAGGTTGGAGTGTGTTTGTCTTGTACTGTGCTAGGAAAAGTTGGAAGTCAATGCCCCCTTTTCTTTCTTTTTCTCTTTCCCCTCATATCTCACATCTCCTTTTCCCAACTCCCTTTCCCTCCCTTAATTTCCTTTTTTCTTCTTTGTATTTTATATAATAAAATAAAAATGAGAAACTTGGGGAAAAATAGATATTCCTTCCATTTTTCATTTCATCAAATCAATGTATCAAAAGCATCCTTTTCCTATATGCTGTTAGCTTTGCTTCTTCAGTCGGGCTTGTCTTCCATATTTAATTATGACTGATTGACTGTATTCCATTAAGTCAATGTCAACTCTTAGCAAGCATATAGATAGATTTCTTCCCTGATGATATGTGCCAGGCATGGGCTGTTGGGGGCTTGCAGGGGCTTGGGAGAGCCCCTAGCTAAGACTCTGCAGGGCTCAGAGAGCCCCCGATAACCTCAGAAAGACATGTAGCAAGGGAAAGCTCTTAATAGGCTTAATTGAACTTCTGGGCGTTCAGCTAAGAGCATTTCACACCTTGTAAAAGTGTTTCAAGCTAGATAAACAATCCACTCAGCGCTTGTGAGGGAGAGCCATTGAGAAAATCAGATGACATAGCCACTAGCCTCCGAGGGGATTAATTCCCAAATAATAAGAATCACGTAACTCATCAGAAACTCCACCAAGACTCCAAGATCCCTCTCACGGTCACTGCTATTAAGCCTCGTTTCACCCAATCTTTTATTTAAGTATTAAATGCATGAAATAATAAACAATTTTTGGTATATATCTTTTTTAGGTAATTAAGGCAAAGAAGTGGTGTCAAGTTGGCCACACCCACCCAGTCACATGACCACCTGGTCACATGCCCACCCAATCACATGACCACCTGGTCACATGCCCACCCAGCCACGCCCACCCAGCCAGTCATTAGGGCAGAGAGCCCCTTGCTAAAGAAATTGAAGCCCAGCCCTGGGTCTGTCCCCAACATGGTCCTTCATATCTTCCAACAGTACACAAAACACCACTGTAACTGAGTTCTGCTGCTGATTGGCCTCATCATCTCTTTCCTTCCATCTTTCATCTTTGGCTATGTTGCCAGGTAATTCAATTTAAAATATACTAAAATGCTTTATTTTCTTCTCCCCAAAGAGGAAAAGGAAGAAGAGCAGGAGGATTCAGAACTAGTGGGATGGGTTAATAAAAGCATTTCCTGAACTATTAATATTGTAATGAATGATTCATCAAGGTACCTTTTGACCAAAGGCTGGATCATTCCTTGTGAAGAGGAGTACAGAGATGTCCTTCAGTTTTGCGAGAGCTGTTAGAAGATCCATTAAGAGATTAAACTCTTTTTTGCTGAGAACTCAGTCCTAGGAAAGGAGGGATGTGGCAAAGAAAGTAAAACTAACTCCATCTTGATTTTGCTTGGTATAAGAGGCAGAAGAAGGAGAATCAGACAGCTTTCAAGATTTTGTTATTATTGAGGTAGGATTATTATTCAGAAAGTGATGACTCTTAGTGACTCCAGATATAGATTTTCTCCACTCTCTTCTCTGTTTCTATACCCTACACATTAAAGTACGTTCCTGCAGTCCTTGCTGTGTCTATTTCCTAACATATTGTGAAGGGCTTGCATCATTCAATAAAAGAAGCGGAGCTCTATACATTTAAATAAGTTGCATAAATTTAAATAATTGTACTTTAACAAAAAGATTGGTTATCTATGTTCACATGAACTGAAAAACCAATATGATTAGAGCAGGGGTGTCAAACTCAAGGTCCATGGTGCTTAGATCTGGCCCACGGGGGCCACCCTGCAGTCAGTGAAGGTCTGCCCAAGCTCCATTTTTGCTGGCAGAGGGTTGCAGGAGCTTTCGCAGCTGAAAACTGAGCTTTGGAGCCTGTTTTCGCTGGCAGAGCGATCTGGCCACAGGTGCCCCTGACACGAGTGACCATGCCCACCCTGGCCCCCCAAGGTCAAACACAACCCTAAAGCAGCCCTCAATGAAATCGAGTTTGACACCCCTGGATTAGAGAGTGCCAACATATGCAACAGATGCTTGGATGCTTGGGTGGATGAGTGCATGGATGCATAGGTGCATGGATGCATGGATACACTTATGCTGACTTTAGACAGAAACTATCATTCATTTCCTTTGACCAGATCACACAGTATCATGAATTACAATCTGAAACAAGTTAATACTCCCATATAATGTTATTGTCAAGCCTTCTCTGGTCATTATTAAGACATATTAAGGGAATGGAAGCTATGGCAATTGGAGCCACTGCAGTGTCCCTATGGATGCTGGCTACATTCTGCTAAGATAAGTCAGGAGGTTTGAGTTCAATTTGCATTTCAATTAGCTTGAACAAGAGTTGGGTCTCACACAATTTAGAATTTAAAATCAGCTTCATAGGATGAGTTTTACGTGACATGGTTTTACTCAGAAAAAGAATCCATTTTGGGTGTTGCTGTTTGACACATCAAGAGGTAGAAGATGCTGGAAATGGGACCTCTTTATGCAGTTGCCCCTGGCTCTTATATTTGATAGTTTTTTTCCTGCTTGGCTATAACACAGGGCTCTCCAGACTTGGCAACTTTAAGACTTGTGGACTTCAACACCCAGAATTCTGGGAGTTGAAGTCCACAAGTCTTAAAGTTTTTGGAGACCTCTGCTATAACCCAAAAGGCAAGATAAAAGATAATACAAAAATTAATTAACTGTTTACAATTTATATTTTTGCTATCCTGTTCCTGATTGATGTGTATATGATTTAGGTTTGTGGCACCATGAGAATTTTAGGATTTATTTGTAAGATTTTTGTCTCTTTTATTCTTTTTATTATTTATATTGCTGCTGTATATTTTCTACTGAGTATGCATAATTATTTTGTGATGCTGGTCTACAACTAGTAAACTTCAATTATTTTACACACATTAAAGGCTTCATGCCTCTTACTTTGCCAACCAAATAAAGCAGGACAACTCAGCAGCCTTCAATATATTGCTGCCATTCGCAACTGGAAATGTGCGGTGACCTCTGTGAGTTCTCACAATATAAAGCAGCTTTCCCCAGATGAGCTAAGAAGATTACAACTCCCAGAATTCCCAGTTCCAGGAATTGCTGAACCAGCTTCTTTAGAGACTGTCAGGCAAGAAAGGCTGTTCTAGATTTTACAGGAGGAAAAAAAAAAAGGAGAGCTCAAAAATATTCATCTTCCAGGAGGTTGTAAAAAAATACTTTGGATTCAATGTTTGCAATGAGGTAAGGCCCTAATTCACCCTTTTTAAAATTGGGATATGCTCTAGATGCCATCTTTAAGCATAAAACAGTCTGACTGTTTAGTTTGGGTTACTTTTTAATGCAAAATACCTAGTTATTTTGTTATTTTGAATTGCCATCTGAAGCAAATCTCAGTTACCATTCAAAATATGCACTTCTCCCATTTTGGTATTACATTTTTTCCAGTTTTTAAAAGAATGTACAGATATTACACATTAGGGGACAAGGGTATACGAAACTCCATAAAGTCATGAAAACAATTCTTCAGATATATGTTACATGAGGCAAAATGGCACGTTAGGAGAAACTTGTTAATACATTTTTAAAAACTGAAAGTGATTTAGAAATGGGAGAAATTCAACTTAAGGCCAGGGGGGGGGAAAGACAAAACGATTGAAGCTTAGTTGACATTTCTACGTGAGTTTTCCTAAATCTCATAAGTCTCCCACTTGGTGTGAATCTGGGGTTGGAACAATGCCTTCCCTCCTGGTGTTTTTTATTGAAGGAGTTTGAGAGGATGAGAGGGCTTGTGCTTCTCTCCCCATGTTCTTTTCTTCAGTACCTTTTGAGAAAAGGAATATATGAAGACCCTAAATGTAGTGGAAGTGCTTGGTCTTCCGCCCTCTTTGTAACTTGAACACTGCTATTTGGCTGTCAGCTGGACCGCACACTAATTCAACAGAGAAAAGAGGGCCCATTGTATTCAAAAGAAACACAAATGCGTGCAGTAAGACTGAAATACAAGATTAAGTACAAACTACAATATAACAACCATTCAGCTGACAAAATAATTAGGAGAAATAGCTGTGCGCTCTTTGCTTTTGCTTTAGGATATTTGAAGACACAAACAGATTACTGCAGTTATGTCAATTTTCTTCCATTTCTTTATATTCACACACATCTTTCATAAAGAATCACTTTTATTTACCTTGAAAAGAGTTTCTCTCTGGGAATACAATTGCATGGCACCTTCGGATACATTTGGATGCTTTAAAACCTGGAGGCATTTCACTTTTCTGAGTATGGCTGAGAGCTACAGAGAAGGTGTAAATGATTTGGTTATGCTTCCAGAATTGCCTTCAAAATGGCCTTGCTTTCCAGATGAACCATTCTTCTCTTTCTGGAAGAAACCTCCAATGGCATCATTGGTTTGGATGTCACCTAGATATTCCATTTACCTGACCAACCTTACCACCTCTGCCATATATACATTTAACTTGGATTACAGGTTCCATTTTTCTGAACAGGCACATACATATGCCATGAATGCACAGTACCAAAACTGTTGAAATCAAGAGGGTGGGGGTTGTCCTCTATGGCCATTGCTACAGCTCACCTTGGGTGTTCATAGTTCTGCATGCAATCTTCTTGTTTAGGTTCACTAAAATTGCACCCACTGTCTTTACAATCATGTTCAATTATGTTAATTTCAGCTATGTTGATGTTCTGTCAGATATACTTTGGGAGTGGGGAGATTGAATTCTTGAATTAATAGCATAAAGCTAGACAAAGGGCTCGTCCTTACATCCCAATTGCCATTGTTCATAATGACTGGTCTAGGTGTTTCTTGGGGATATATCCTCACAACAATTCTATCTTTTCCCAGCCTGCAACTGAAGCAAGTGAGTCTTGCTTTAGGTAGAAATACTGTAGTATTTTTCCAGCTACTAATGAGCCACAGTGATGCAGTGGTTAGGGTGTAGTACTGCAGGCTCCTTCTGCTGCCTGCCGGCTGCCTGCAATTTGGCAGTTCAAATCGCACCATGTTCAAGGTTGACTCAGCCTTCCATCCTTCCAAGGTGAGTAAAATGAGAACCCAAACTGTTGGGGGCAATATGCTGACTCTGTAAACTGTGTAGAGAGGGCTGTAAAGCACTGTAAAGTAGTATATAAGTCTAAGTGCTATTGCTATTGCTGTGCAAGAAGATCTCCCATGTAGACATCCTAGAGTGCACAGATAAGGATCCTTCAGAAGTTGGCAATCAACAAGGCTCAACTTGACTAGGCCCACATGGGACGGTCATTCCCATTTGGTCACTGAACTATGAGCCCCATGGCCAATTGTAAGTATAAGTATAAGATGTACTGGAAGATTCATTCTGGTGATGTCCATGGGTGGTGAAGCTATTTAGAGATGGGAATATTGAGTTCATGTAACATTCAATGGAGGTCTATCAGGAGGCCAATATTTCCATTGTCAATACAATGAAATAAAATTACCTCAGCAAGTTTCATGGATTTACATTATTTGAGCTGGGGTCTCAAAGAAACAAGATATTTACCTTCACCATACTATAGTATTTCTTTTCTAGGTCCTGCAAATCACACAATGTTCTTTAAAGAAGTTCTACCCTTAAAACCTCTGTGATTTTCAGCACCTACAACTAGAGAAGCAGCTTTCCCAGCATCAAAACTTTAATGGTTTGGGATTGACAAGCAAAAGATGACTCACTGCTGGCAGGGAAACCAACAATTACTCTTGAATTCCGTCACAGGATAATCCAGCATAAACCCTACCAGTGCCTATCTGGGTTGTGATATTGCTTGCTTGTCCAAAGGGGACAAAGCTTGTGCAACAAAGTTGCAGTGCGATACTGTTTTTGTTGTTCTAATAAAAGTGGCAAGTTTCCATGAATGCCACTGCTTCAGTCTCAGTTATATTATCTGGCTAACTATTTCATTGTTCAGATGAAAAAGACCATAGATTGCATTGCAAGCATTTCTATGTCTCAACATTTACCATGAGTATTTCATTTTTGAATATGCATTAATTAAGAAGAAAATATTTCTTAGATTTCCAAAACTCATCAATCAACCATGAATGCTGATATTTTCTGGAAAGGAACTAGGGACAGGATATATCCTGTTTTTTATTTTTAGTTTTAAATATGGCTTTACATTGTGTAAGCCGCCTCGAGTTGCCATGGCAGAATAGGCAGCAAAATAAATTAAATAAATAAATATCCACTATATTCACATCCATACTTATACCTATGCAAGCAAGCACCATGTAGACACACATGAATTACAGATAGGAACCAATGTGCTGTACTTATTATATTTTTTCACCAGCCTGATGAGATTCCACTTGTCATATTCACTTGGCCATAGCATTTACTTAAGGACTTTTGGCCCATCATACTATCAAGCTGTGCTGTCCCAGAGGGCTGTGGTGAGAATAAAATTGGACTGAAGGAAAGACAAAAGTGAGAAACTTTGATTCTCAGGAGGAAAGGATATAAATGGAAAATATAACTAGATAAATGAAATGCTGAATAAAAAGGAAATGTGAAGTAAATATGAGAGAATGATAAAAAGCACAGTGACAGTTCTACCAAAACAAATTATGAGTTGGGAAGAATTGTTTCTCGGCAGGTTAAGTTGGACATTGGAAAAAAGAGCCAAACATTCTACAGGGAACAGATGAGAGAAAGTGCTGGACCAAAAGCTCTAGCTGGAGGTTTTGAAACATCCACCCACAAGCACACAGAGAAGGGAAGAAGTGGCAAAAGTCAGCTCCTATTATTTATACGTAGTCTGATCAATCTGGAGGCCCCTTTCTACTTAGTTAGTCTCTCCTAGGTTTTATTGAAGGAACCTCTGAATTATAAGTGCAACTCATGAGACTGAGATTCATCTCAATCAGATTTACCTACAACCTCCAGTTCTCATTCTCCAGATTTATTGTTTAAAAGATCATAGTAAAGAACAGATTAACTACCGGGATTACCTTGTTATTAAAACTAACTTGAAATAATCCACCATTGTCATAGTCGAGACCTGGTAGATTGAAATGTGACACACACACACCCAAAGGAAACATAGATCTTGCACTCCTAGCTATAAATATTTTTTTGTTGTTGATAATTTTATCTTACAATTGCAATATTTTTCATGTTCTGGAAGACCAAAACAGTTTCCTCTGCCTGCGGAATTAGGAAGAGAAAGAAAGAATTTTCCTTTCAATGCCACTTTAGAGGACACATTGGAAGGTGCTTTGGGAAGTGGTTTAAGCCTTATTGTACAACGTGATAGCAATACTTACCGATGAGTGATGTGCCTAAAATGTGTTCTATGGTTCATCAGCCTCTCTCATAACTCCTGAGACCATTTTAAATTGCCTGCAGCCACTGGCATGTTTTTATGAAGTGCTTTGCCTCCTTTCCTTAACTTAAATAAACAGAAACTGTTATGATGATGAACTGTCAATGCACCACACTAAAACCAGCAATAAAATTCAAGGATGCTCCCTTTGGAGATGAATGCAAAAGTTACCTGCTGAAATAGGCTTAGGCTGCAAATCTAAGCATAGTTGCTTAGAATTTAATTCCACTGAAATAAATGTACACTGTAGCTCGTTTCCAGACACCGGCTCAAGGAACCAGTCATTTGGAAATCCAGTTTTATTTTAAAAGGGGAAAAAAGAACCCTAGACTTCTGTTGAAATATTTGTTAAACCTTCATCTGTACTTAGTACAAGAAGGGAAATAACACTGCAATTTATTGCATTTTGGTAGAAAGAACAGACGCTTTCAAAGTTAAAATTGTTTTAAGACACCTACAACTGTCAATGGATATGCAATGGACCCAGAAAGAAAATTTAAAGATGGATGCTCTTGAAAGGAAGTTTGAGAACCTGGCCTTATATATTCAAATTAGGAGGCGGGGTAACTCTCTAGATTTTTCAGGCCTACCTCCTGGTTACCTAATCTCTCTGTCCCAAGAGCTCTATCCAGTGGTAGGATTCAAATTTTTTTACTACCGGTTCTGTGGTTGTGACTTAGTGGGCATGGCAGGGGGCGGATACTGTAAAATCTCCAGTCAGAGGTGATATTTGCCAGTTCTCTGAACTACTCAAAATTTCCACTACTGGTTCTCCAGAACTGGTCAGAACCTTCTGAATACCACCTCTGCTCTATCACCTCAAAACTTTCTTCATCTGTCATTTTTCATCTGTATGCTCTTCCTTTCATGCCTGGAAATTTGTCAGCTGATCTGCTTTGTCGCCAGCCAAGTCAAGGGTCCCTGCTTTTACCCATGCATCCTCAACCAAAGGAAACCAGAAACCAGAAAAATTTCATAATATCCAGCTTGTTCATATAGCCACATTACTGTTTATGGTTTCAGACAAGAATTTTATATAACTCCATTTCAAAATGCTGAACCGGGAATGTTTTATATGCAAAGTAGATGTTCTCCAGATGAATGTCAACTCTTCTGTTTTATAGAAGCTCCTTCTTACCATGTTCTGTATTAAAGCTGCAAGACACTGCCATTAAATATTCTTCAGTTACTCTAGTTCTACCAATGAGATCAATGATTGTTGCACCATGATTGGGGAGCGGGGGGAAATGTAAACTGCTTATACCAGTAGTTAAATGTTTCTAATTCCATGATTAGAAGAATTGGTTTTTATTGTCCTCCTCTGTCTATGATGTCTGACCTTCCAGGGATAAGATGGAATCGGGGTAGGGAACGATGGCCCTTTGATGACTTGTGGATTTCAACTCCCAGTATTCCTGAGCCAACCGTGCTGGCTCAGGAATTCTAGGAGTTGAAGTCCACAAGTCATAAAGGGGCTATCATTCCCCACCTCTGTTCTAAATTCTTTAAGGTTCTTGCATGTTATTACTATATGTGAAGGTTCTTGTGTGAGACTTTAAGAGTTCTGTCATTGCTTTGTCAACACTAAAGAACTTGTTACATTTGATATCTCTGGGAATGCATGTAAATTTTCCTCCTCTGGGTATTTGGTGAAGATTATAGGGTTCAGAATCACTACTGCAAAGTACAGATTAATCTATTCAAGACCAAATTGTAAGTCAGACATGAAAAATTAAAGAATTTTAAAAATTAACAGGACCTTGGAGAGTTCCAAATGAATAGAGCTGAGAGCGAAAGGCCTATACCCAAATTTGATTAAATAAATAAGTAAATCTTGTGATTTACATCCTTCTGTAAATCAGTGAAATAGTGGTTCCCCATAAATGAGATTGCAAAAGATGTTACATCAAAACTCTAAGGAGACATATTGAGTAAAATTGAAGATGAATATTACTTTTTTTTTTACCCAGTGTCAAAGACATGTTAGGCAAGAATATATTTAAAAAAAATCATTGTTAAAGCTGCTTTTTCAGTTTGTATTTAAACACAAAGCAGTACTAATCTCGACTTAACAAAAACAGCTATTCATCAGGGAGAACATAAAATTAATGTCTCCATAAATAAGTAAATAATGTGCTACAATAAGTTAGAATGCCAAAAGCTGTTACCTACTTGATTGATTGTTTGATTTTCAAAGATTAGTTAGAATAGATAATTTCATCCTCAAACCCTGAAAGAAGAACAGGGTCATTTGGATAAAAGGGCAATATGTGACAGCCCTCCCCAGACATTTTCCAAATACCTGCAAAACCTTTGAAGAAATTACATTAAAAAAATAAAAGAACAATAGCATATATGACAGTTCTCATCTCAACTTTTAAAAAAATGCACTTTAAGTGATTTGATAAAACTAAAAATGGATATAATAATTTTACTGTACTTTTTACTTTGCCAAAATATAATTTAAATAGTTTAATCATTATTTCAGATAAAAATGCTGCTTGAGTTTTAAGTGGGATTGCATTTTATATCTGAATTCATGTATTTATATTCCTGCATTCCATTTATCAGACGGAGGCAGAGGTTTAATTAAATGTTAAAAGAATAAGATCTTTAATTATTTAGTGTTTTCTTGGAGAGTTTTAAAAATACAGTTTAACATTACAACCCAGAGATAATGCTGGCATTAATTTAGCAGTAGTAACATGAGTAGTCTGCATTCATAACTTAGACTTATAGAGGGTGTCTGATTCTAATGAAATAATAGTAGAAAATAGGGAATTAATGTGCAGGTTGGGAAAATTGACTTATTAAACTTATATGCCACCCATCTTATCACACAACTGTTCCTTAATAGTTTACTTCTGACCACTACATGTTTTTGATGGCCTATTTTGCTGACTCTTTCAACTACCTGAGTGCTAAAATGAAAGCATACAATTTGGATATAACATAGCAATAGCAATAGCACCTAGATTTACATATTGCTTCACAGTGCTTTAGAACCCTCTCTAAGCGGTTTACAGAGTCAGCATATTGCCCCCCAACAACCTGGGCCCTCATTTTACCCACCTCGGAAGACTAGAAGGCTGAGTCAACCTTGAGCCTGGTGAGATTCAATCTGCCAAACTCCAGGCAGCGGCAATCAACTGAAGTAGCCTGCAGTACTGCATTCTAACCACGGCACCACCGTGGCTCTTTGTGTCTCAAACCTTTGTGTCTTTCTTCTCATTAGAGGACTTATTGGTGTTGTGCACAGAACTTTGATTTGACAGATGATCTAATCACAAATGTCAGTTCCCTTCAGATAAGCAGTGATGGTCTCCAGAAATCATAACTCTTGTCACCTCTTGTTTTGTCATGTTTCAGGCAGTGCCCAGGTAAGAGACATTTTGTTCTTTGAAGATCCAGAGAGAATGAACACACCAATGGGTAAGGAGATTTTAAGTTATATTAACAACTTTAACAGGCAGGGATAAACAGAAACATAAAAGCATAATATATCAAGCAAGAAGATTAATAACTTTCTCTTCAGCTGTTGAGATATCCAGTAACAACAGCAGAAAGACCTCAAAGTGCCAGCATGCACAACACTAAGTGCTCAAGTCTATGCCAAAGTTCAAAGCTCAAAGCTCAAAGGTCAACACTAAGGTTTTTAGTAAAGCCTGGACATGATCCCATGCTAATGAGCCTGCAGGACCTGACCTTGACCTTGGTGTATTTGTTCATCATCCAGGTTGACAGCACTCTGGGATGGGAAGAAGAGTCTGAGATAAGCGGGGGCTCTGAGTGAAGATAAACTGTGTGAAGATCTCCACCACCACTACCAAGAGTGAAAAACAGGAAGATTAGCTCAGAATCAACTCCAAACTTCAAGAATGTTCTTAATATGAAGGAGAAATCAAAATATGACATTAAACACCTCAAAATATAATGATCTTCTGCAATGCCACTACAGCCCTTCACACCTCACCCCACCTAGAAGAATGGGTCATTATTGGCACTGGTAATGTAAGTGGATTTACTGATTTCTATACAATTGTTTGGCAAATTCCAAACACCATTCTGCAGCAGTGTTGTAACCTCATAGCCGACCTACTCTAAGATCTAAACCTACTTTAAGGGTT